>NW_006285490.1:0-691 GCF_000327345.1 Myotis davidii
CAGCAAGGACGCTGCCTCCTAGGCCTCCTCCTATTCACGACCAGTGGGCTGAGGCCTGTGAGTCCTTGAACTGAAGAGGTCAAAATGCCCGCCAGGAGGAGGAAGGTGGAAGTCCCGCCCTAATGGCTTGCCCTGACACCAAAAACACCCGTTAGCTCCGCCCACGTGGGCCCATTCCTTTCTGGGTAATGTAGTTTTCTCAAAAGCCAAGGGGAGGGCTAGCATCCAGGCCAATGACACTAGTGAATAAAGGTGATGTGGTTCAGCAAGTGGCCCTGGAGAAGGACAAGAAAGGGCCAGAGGCCTGGTTAACTGAACAGATGGGTAGATCCCCCAGGAGCGCGGCTCCGGGGGAATGGGAGAGATCCCCCAAAGAATATATGCACAGGGAAAATGGGAGACATCTGTAATACTAGCAACAATAAATACATCGTTTCTTCAATTTTTAAATAATATAGCGCAGCTGTTGTGACTCAATGGTTGAGCGGCAACCTATGAACCAGGAGGTCATGGTTCTATTCCTGGTCAGAGAACATAAATGGGATGTAGGTACAATTCTCAGTTAGGGGAGAGGTACGTGCAGTAGGCAGCTAATCAGTGGTTCTCTCTCATCATTGATGTTTTTATCTCTCCTACTCCCTCCCTCTCTAAACTAAAAAAAACTATATTTTTAAAGTGTAATCATATATGC
>NW_006285491.1:0-960 GCF_000327345.1 Myotis davidii
ATACCCCACCACTAGTTGGTGCAGCGAACGTCATAGTGAACACCCAACAGCAGCCCAGCATCACGTGTCTCACTCGTTCACTTTTTGATTTGACATACGAGTAATTTGAGTTACAAGCTCCGTCATGGAACGAATTAAACTCATAAGTCAAATCCCCACTGTATTGGCCTTTGTTTGAGTGGGTAAAGAGTTAAATTATGCAAGAAAACACAAGGATAAATTATGGATTTATATTTTGAAACAGTGTATTGCCATATGGTAATGACAAAAAAGGTCACTATTTAATAAAATATTTTCAAATGAACTATAAGCAATCCCAAAATTATGTAAAGAATTGTTAGAAACCATCCTATATAATAAAAGCCTAATATGCAAATTGTCCCCTTGACCAGGAGTTCGACCAGGGGGCGGGGCCGGCTGGCCAACTGCCTGAGGCCCCTTGCTCTGGGCGGCCTTGACTGCCTGAGCCCTTGCTCTGGGCGGCCCCAGCCGATGCTGGCAGCAGGCAGCCAGGAGAAGGGAGGCCCTGGCCAGCAGCCAGCAGTTGCTAGGGACACCACCCATGCATGAATTTTGTGCACGGGGCCTCTAGTTTTAAACTGCAGCCCTGGTTAGTTTGGCTTAGTGGATATAGTGTCATCCTGCAGACGAAAGTATCCTGGATTTGATTCTGGTCAAGGGCACATGCATTGGTTTCAGGCTCCTCCCCAGCCCAGGCCATGGTAGGGGCTTGTGCAGGAGGCAACCAATCGATGTGTTTCTTCCACATGGATTTTTCTCTGTCTTTCCCTCTCTCTTCCACTCTCTAAAAATCAATGGAAAAATATCCTCAAGTGAAGATTAAAAAAATAACAAAATAACAAAATAAAAATAAACTGCAGATGCTAGCTTTTAGGGGAGAATTATATTAGTGGTGAAGTACAGGCTAATGGAAAATACTAAATAAGAAACACAGAAAAC
>NW_006285491.1:1958-2809 GCF_000327345.1 Myotis davidii
TGTTGAGCATGCCCCCTTATGGTCAGTGTGCATCATAGTGACCAATCGTTCCACCATTCGGTCGATTTGCATATTAGCCTTTTATTATATAGGAAAGTAATTAATCATGTTTTTCTCCTTTCCTAGACTAGAGACTCAAGAGGACTTAGAAAATATGCAAGAGAAAACTTGACATATTGCAATGCTTTTTATGTTTTTCAGAATCTAATGCATGAACATTTTAGTCAACTTTTAATATTATAAATCAGAATATATAATGTACCTGGCTAGAATTCTCTATTGGCTGATCACTATCTATAATAATAGAAGCATAATATGCAAATCAACCAAATGGCTGAACAGCAGAATGACCGTCTGGACTACCAGCTATGACACCCACTGGTGCCAGGCCAGCCAAGACTGGTGTGATGTGATGGTCAGGGGCCAGCCATTGCCTCATGATCTTCCCTCAGAGGGAGGCCCAGGTCACTGAACATCGGGCCATGGTGAATGGGTGGGGCTTCCCTCTGAGGGATGTGATTGATATCTCTAAAGAGGGAGGCCCAGGCTGCACTGCGGTGGGTGGGCAGGGCCTACCTTTTTCGAGCAACTGATTACAGGACTCTTGGACTGTGAGAGGGTGCAGGCTGAGCTGAGGGCCCCCCACTCCTGAGTGCATGAATTTTGTGCTCCGGGCCTCTAGTAATTAGAACAAAATCCAAAATTGCATTTCTGAGCTGCAAAGACCTATAGGCTTATGTTACACTTTGAACCCCATACTACAATTTACTACACTAACTCTCTTTGTAGTTTTTTTGTTTATTTGTTTGTTGTTGTTTTTTTAGTGTCTGTACTAGCTATTTCTTCTGCCT
>NW_006285492.1:0-867 GCF_000327345.1 Myotis davidii
GTCGGGAAACATGGCCGCAGCTCCTTCTTCTGAAGGAGGAACAACCTCTCAGTTCAGTAGAAGGAACAACCTCTCAATCTTCCAGAGGCTCCTTGTAATGCCCGTGGACACATCTCCAGACATCACCCTGGGAATGCGTAGACACGTTATTGTGGTGATGTAGAGAGACACGCCCCTGGAGAGCACTGTATCAGAGCCTTTCTGAGGTGAGATTAAGAGCTCTACTCAAACACAATTTTTTCCTGTTCCCACATTCTGTACATCACAATGACTTGTTAATAAAACAACAAAGACTTTCAGCTGTAAAAATGCGTGCTACCGGGCACTTGTGTTAACGTGCACCACTGCACATTAGCATCAACGCAAACATGATGGAAACCTGTGTGCCCTGCATTAACCCTAGCTGCGCTGCATTGCAGTACCGCACCACGCTGCAACGGCAGCACGGCTAGTGTGAACGAACCCTAATTCAGTGGGTTGAACAAAAGATTGTATAGAGATGTGATGAACTAAAGATTTTATTACAAAATCGCTTAATTTCAGGGCTTCAGAAGTAATTGGACAAATGAAAATCAAATGTTCATATCTAATACTTGGATGAAAGCCTTTCCTGGTAATGACAGCCTGAAGTCTTGTACTTATGGACATCACCAGATGCTGAGTTTTCTCCTTTGTGATGCTTTGCCAGGCTGTCACAGTAGGGGTATATATGTAAATATCCTGCCATTTCCAGCTTTTAATAAGAAAAACTGTTGCAATGGGCATTTAAAAGTGGCACTTGGTTGTTTTTATAGAGTCCAGTGGATGCAATCTGACATTGATAATAGGCTCTTTCACACTCTGTGCTCTGTGGCTGTTTTTTGCCAG
>NW_006285492.1:963-1197 GCF_000327345.1 Myotis davidii
ATGCCAGTGTGACTGGAAGACACAGCAATGTGCAGCTGTGTGTGTTACCATAAACAAATGGCCTGTGTGAAAGATTCACAGGTTTCCTATGGAGGAAAGGGGTTGTTCTCTATGGTCAGGGTGTGCCTCTGTCCCATGTCTGAACTTTTTCAGATGATTTTGTTATATATATATTTTTTAGAAGACCAAAAATGTTATGGCAGAGCAAATTTAATCTCTTGTTTTTATACTTTA
>NW_006285493.1:0-1751 GCF_000327345.1 Myotis davidii
GAAGGCTGTTGCTCAGTCCTCAAACCCTGTGACTTTCCCTAGCTCCACTATCCATTCCTGCACTGGTGGTAGTGGGGCAGGGAGGGGGTAGGGGAGGGGTTGAGGGTCTTTAGTGCTGCTGCAGAGGCAGAAGAGGCTTCTGCCACCACTGCTGTGCTCGCCAGCCAGAAGCCAGGCTCCCTGCCCCTAGCCCTGCCTCGCTTGATGGTGGGAGAGGCTCCCGCTTGCTCCTCCCTTGATGGTGGGAGAGGCTCCTACATGCTCTACAGCTGTGAGCCCTGCTTCTGGCTGAGCCGTGCTCCCCCCATGGGAGTGCATTGACTACCAGGGGGCAGCTCCTGCGTTGAGCATATGCCCCCTGGTGGTCAGTGAGTGTCATAGCGACCAGTTGTTCTGCTGTTTGATCAATTTGCATATTAGGGTTTTACTATATAGGACTAGTGGCCTGGTCCACAAAATTCATGCCCGGGGTCGGGGGCAGATCCCTCAGCCCGACCTGCACCCTCTGTCATGTTCCAGGACCCCGGCCACTCCTGGCCTAGGCACAGGCCTACAGGCTTGGGGCGGCCTGGCTCCCGAGGCCCCAGTTTTTCAAGAGAACAAAGATGACATTAGTAACAGCCCTCACCGAACCCAGTACAGTGCATGTGTGCGTACAACTGCCTCATTCATGTGCCTGCCTTGCGCTACTGAATTGCTAACATCTTGAGGACATAGCTGTGTCTTACCCTGTTTCACCTTCAGTGCCTGGCCAGGTGCCAGGGACCTGCAAGTGTTTGCCGAGTGAGTGATTGAGTGAATAAATGAGTGAGTGAGTAAGTTAATGAGTGAATGAATGAGCAAGTAAGTGAATGTGCAAATGGCTATGGGGCGGGAACTTCAGCCATGTCGTCATGGCAGAAGTTCAAAGAGTAGTTCCCGACCCACTCCCTGCTGTCCAGCACCTGCCCTGGGATGTTTCTTCCCCACTCCCAGCCACTGCCAGCTACCCAGCGCCCCGCTCCCAGCTGCATAGTTCCTGCCCCGCTCCTGGTGACTCAGGCACCCAGCCACTCCTTCAGCAGAGGCCAGGGCAGAAGGGAAGCTTGGCTTCCTTTGTCAGTCGCCTGGGGCAACCCAAGTCTCCAGCTCCATGGCCACCACAATCTTTCTTGGGTTAATTTGCAATCACTCTGATTGGCTGGTGGTGTGGCTTGAGTATAATGGAGGGACAGCTAATTTGCATGTTTCTCTTTTATTATATAGGAAGCTTGACATATACTTGCAAAATGCAATGTCAATGTTTGAATATTTTGCTCACTTCTTTTGTGGAAACTGTGGATATAGTTTGTGTTGTTGGAAAAGAAATATATTCCATTATTTAATGCTTCTAAAATAAAATGGGTGAGTTGCTGTTAGTTTAAAGAAATGACTATTTAAAATAAATAAAATTATGATAAAAATTAATATCACATAAACTCAATGTTCTTTTTTCAATATTTCTTATGTAACCCCTCATGAAACATGCCAACAAAGGGTATGTTTTTAATACTAGTGATGGTTACCATGGGCTGCATTGGATATTTTGTACATACTCGCTCGTTAATCATGGTAACAACCCTAGAAAGTGGGCATTATTATTACTGTCTCATAGCTGAGGACACAGAGGCTTGAAAAGCTTTAGTAATTGCCCGAGACCACGGAGTGTGTAAATAGGACACGGATGTGATCACGGCTCCGTGTGCTTACAAAGCCAAAGCGTCCAGCCATTA
>NW_006285493.1:2761-3572 GCF_000327345.1 Myotis davidii
AGTGTATTGGAGCCAAACTGACGACAATTGCTGGGCAGCAAAATCTCCACAGACTGAGAACATGCTCCGGAGAACGGCAGTTTTGCGGCTTATTTTAAACATTAGAATAAAAAGAGGAGACATAGGGGTTCCACAAAATCCACGGGTGGTAGATTAGGGAGGGGAGGAAAGTAAAATGGGAAATCTCTGGAATTGGATAAACAGTAAAATAGAGAGGCTCATTCCTTTACGTTGGTGGGAACAGGATAGCTAATGATCAACATGGACAGCACATGGAGGTGGTATTGGGGGAACAAGGTCACAGTGAGGGGTTCTGGGGTCTGGTGCTCTTATAAGTGGGTGCCCTGAGGGATCTGGAAAAGATTACTCTGATATGTAAAAGGTGTGTTTTCTTAGATGCAAAAAGAAAACAGTTTCACTTAAGGTAAAGTTTCCTTGTCTCTCTGGCTGGATGGCTCAGTTGGTTGAAGCTTGGTCCTGTATACCAAAAAGGTTTTGGGTTTAATTTCTGGTCAGTGAGCATTTGGGGTGAAACTGATTGATGTTTCTCTCTCTCCCTTCCTCTCTCTCTAAAATCAATAAACATATCCTTGGGTGAGTATATACCTTTGTCAAGGAAAACACAGGCCTGGGACAGGACTACCCTCCATGACCAGCTTTTAATTAGGAATTTTTATGTTCAGCCCACCCCACGTGGTTACATTCAGCTTCTTTGTTTGTAAGGCCACCGTGCAGGCCTCCCCTGAGTTTGTCAGTTTTAGTATGTGGGCCCTTTTTTGTCCGCATGAGGTCTGCGTTTACATGAGAGACA
>NW_006285494.1:0-343 GCF_000327345.1 Myotis davidii
CTCAGACATATGCTGAAGCAATTTCTTCACCAAAACAGCTCCTAGGCCAGTGGTCGGAAAACCTCGGCTTCCGAGCCACATGCAGGTCTTTGGCCCCTTGCGTGTGGCTCTTCCATAAAATACCAAGTGCAGGCGTGCGTGTACAGTGCGCAGTTGACTTAAAACTTTAAGTAAAGTTTATTAAGTTAATTTTAGGGAACGTTGTGGGTGAAAGAAGATGTAGTGTCGAGGATTGAGAAAGGTATGTTGAGATGGTTTGGACATATAGAGAGGATGAACAAAGGAGATAGAGGAAACAAATATACAAGACGATGTGAGAGTTGGAAGGGGTCGACCTCAGCGA
>NW_006285495.1:0-211 GCF_000327345.1 Myotis davidii
GGCTGAAAAGCAAGTTAATTTACAGAATTAGGGGCTATCTAAAAATAACAGGGAATTTCAAACTTCCCTCTCTCGGAATGTCCTCCTTACAAACTTTCCAACCAAGTCTCGTGTGCACCCCAACAGTTTCCCACGGAGGGAGGGAGAGGCGGAGGGAGGGAGGGAAAGAAATGGGCCGGAGGGGACCCTGCCCTCAGCAGTGGGGGGCTGG
>NW_006285496.1:0-407 GCF_000327345.1 Myotis davidii
ATTTCACTTAGCATAATGCTCTCCAGTACCATCTATGCTGTTGCAAATTGCAAGAATTCCTTATTTTTAATGCCGCGTAGTATTCCATTGTGTAGATGTACCAGTTTTTTAATCCACTCATCTGCTGATGGGCACTTAAGCTGTTTCCAAATCTTAGCTATGGTGAACTGTGTTGCTATGAACATAGGGGTGCATATATCCTTTCTGATTAGTGTTTCTAGCTTCTTAGGATATATTCCTAGAAGTGAGATCACTGGGTCAAATGGGAGTTCCATTTTTAGTTTTTTGAGGAAACTCCATACTATTCTCCACAGTGGCTGCACCAGTCTGCATTCCCAACAGCATTGCACGAGGGTTCCTTTTCCTCTGCATCATCGCCAACACTTGTTGTTTGTTGATTTGTTGAT
>NW_006285497.1:0-4710 GCF_000327345.1 Myotis davidii
TCTATATAGGATAGAGGCCTGGTACATGGGTGGTACATTGATGTAAAATAGTGAATGGATCAGCTGGTTTGCCCTGAAGGGTGTCCCGGATCAGGGTGGGGGTCCCGCTGGGGTGCCTGGCCAGCCTGGGTGAGGGGCTAATGGCTGTTTGCAGGCTGGTTAAGCCCCCCCAGTGGGGACACTCATCCCATGGGGGTTTGGCCAGCCTCAGTGAGGGGCTGATGGCCGTTTTCAGGCTGGCCATGGCTGTGGGCTGGAAGCAGGTATCTGGGCTTTATTTATCTTCTATAATTGAAACTTTGTAGCCTTGAGTGGAGCTCAGGGCTGGCAGGGCAGGTGGAAAGCTTGGCTTCCTTTATTGCCGGGGGCAACCCAAGCCTCCTGCTTGCTCCAGCTCTGTGGCCACCACCATCTTAGTTGGGTTAGTTTGCATATTTGCTCCTGATTGGCTTGTGGGCATGGCTTGTGGGCGTAGCAGAGGTATGGCCAATTTGCATGTTTCTCTTTTATTAGATTAGATGATTTGTTCTTCCATTCAGTGGGAGAACTTTCCAATTTGAATACCTTTTTATTTTGTGATGTTTCCTTTGCTGTGCAGGAGCTTTTTAGTTGCATGTAGTTCCACTTGTTTATTTTTGCTTTTGTTTCCTTTGCTTGATGTCAAGGAATTTACTACCTATCCTTTCCTCTAGGAGCCATCAGCCCCTCACTGAGGCTGGCCAAACCCCCATGGGATGAGTGTCTCCACTGGGGGGGCTTAACCAGCCTGCAAATAATTAATGCATTTTTAAAGCAATGTGCTTTTATTGATTTGAATAAGAGAGAGGAAAGGAGAGGGAGAGAGAGAAACAAATATTTGCTGCCTCCTGTACTTGTGACCTCTCTGCACTCAACCAACTAAGCCACACTGGCCACAGCTGTTTAATACATTGTGAGTTGATTTTTGTGATTGATGTAAAATAGTGAATGGATTTCATTCTTTTGCCTGTGGCTGTCTAGTTTTTCCAACACCATTTGTTGAAAGACAGACCATCCTTTCCCATTATATATTCCTGGCTCCTTTGTCATAAATTAATTGACTGTATATGCATGGGCTCATTTCTGGGCTCTCTATTCTGTTCCATTGATTTGTGTGTTTGTTTATATGCCAATATCATACTGTTTTGATTACTATAGCTTTGTAATATAATTTGAAATCAGGAAGTGGGATGTCTCTGGCTTTGTTCTTTCTTAAGATTGCTTTGGTTATTTGAGGTCTTTTGTTGTTTCATACAAATTTTAGGATTGTTTATTCTATGCATTTCTGTGAAAAATGCCCTTGGAATTTTGATAGATATTGCATGGAATCATTAGACTGCTCTAACTGGTATGGACATTTTAACAATATAAATTCTTCCAATCTGTGGGCAAGGAATATCTTTCCATTTATTTGTGTCTTTAATTTCTTTCTTTAATATTTTATAGTTTTCAGTGTACAGGTCTTTCACCTCCCTGGTTAATTTTTTTCTTAAGTATTTTATTTTTTGATGCAGTTATGAATGGAATTTTTTTCTTTTTAAAAAAATATATTTTTATTGATTTCAGAGAGAAAGGGAGAGGGAGAGAGAAATAAATGTCAATGAGACTGGCTGCCTCCTGCCCGCCCCCTACTGGGGATTATATTTTTATTGATTTCAGAGAGAAAGGGAGAGGGAGAGAGAAATAGAACATCAATGATGAGAGAGAATCATTGATGGGCTGCCTCTTAAATGCCCCCGACTGGGGATCGAGCCTGCAACCCAGGCATGTACCCTGACCGGGAATCGAACTGGGAACCTTTTGGTGCAGGGGACGATGCTCAATCCACTGAGCCACCACAGCCAGGCAGGAATTGTTTTCTGAACTTCTCTTTCTCATAGTTTATTAGTGTACCAAAAATTTGAGTTTTGTATGTTGATATTATATCCTGAAACTTTACTGAATTTTTGTTATTAGTTCTATCAGTTTTTGTGTGTGGAGTCTTTAGGGCTTTCTAAATATAATATCATGTCATCTGCAAATAGAGTAAGCTTTACTTCCTCCTTTCCAATTTGAATGCCTTTTCTTTTCTTTTTCTTGCCTAATTGTTTGGTAGGACTGCCACTACTATGTCAAATAAAAGTGGGGAGAGTGAGTATCTTTGTCTTGTGTCTGATCTTAGAAGAAAAGCTTTTAACTTTTAACCTTTTTTACCTTTAAATATGCTACTAGCTGTGGGCATGTCATATGTGGCTTTATTTAATAACTTCTAACTTTATTAATATTTTTGCTCCTAGCCCAATTTATTGCAGACTATTACCCAATTTCTCTCTGTGCCTGGATTAGTATTTTTGATGAGTGTATCAGGTAGACAATACCTAAAGCATTGACAAGGGGAAGCATTTTTTTTTTTAAATCAAAGCTCAGCTGTGAGGCTGCTGGGGTTTCCCTAATGGAATCCTTTGGTGAAGACTGCACCATACACGGTCACCTGATAATACCTAGTGCTGGATTAAAACACTGGTCTCCACGGGAAGAGCTCTGAGGAAAGGGTCTGGAGGTGCACATGGGGTCTATCCCCTCCAGTATTGTAGAGACCAGAATCTCTGGGTGTGAGGGCTAAGCACCTGTATATCTTTAAAAAGCTTCTCAATGCATTTGTCTATTCAAAAGTAGAGAGAACAGTCTGATGAGACTTCTGTACCATAACTCAGCTTCAACGACTACCAAACCATGTCAGTCTTATTTCTTGTACAGCCTCCCAAGCCCCTCAACTAGATTATTTTGAAGCAAATCCAAGAAATAATTTCATTGGTAAATAATTTCTATCATTAAAATATAAGGAATAAAAATTCTTAATGCCATTATTACACCTAAAACCTCCTCATAATTCTTTTTTAAAAAAAATATATTTCATTGATTTTTCACAGAGAGGAAGGGAGAGGGACAAAGAGTCAGAAACATCGATGAGAGAGAAACATTGATCAGCTGCCTCCTGCACACCCCCGACTGGGGATGTGCCCGCAACCAAGGCACATGCCCTCAATCGGAATCGAACCTGGGACCCTTCAGTCCGCAGGCTGACGCTCTATCCACTAAGCCAAACCGGTCAGGGCTCCTCATAATTCTTTAATGCCATTAAATCCAATCCAATAACCTCATGCATTTTTAAAAAATTGTTTAAGTCAGAATGTGACTAGGGTTCATGGTTGTTATGTCTCCTCTCTCTCTCCATCTCTCTCTCCCTCTCTCTCAATATAAATATTTAGTTATTTATTAAACTATAATTCACACACCATATAATTCATCCATTTAAAGTGTAAACTTGAATATTCTTTAGCATTCAGATTTGTGGAACTCTCATTACAATTTTAGAACATTTTCATCACCCCTAGAGAAACCCCATACCCTTTTAGTTTCTTTAAACCAGTGGTTCTCAACCTGTGGGTTGCTAACCTGTGGGTCGCGATCCCTTTGGGGGCCGAAAGACCCTTTCACAGGGGTTGCCTAAGACCATCGGAAAACACACATATAATTACATATTGTTTTTGTGATTAATCACTATACTTTAATTATGTTCAATTTGTAACAATGAAAAAACATCCTGCATATCAGATATTTACATTACCATTCATAACGGTAGCAAAATTACAGTTATGAAGTAGCAACGAAAATAATTTTATGGTTGGGGGTCACCACAACATGATGAACTGTATTAAAGGGTCACGGCATTAGGAAGGTTGAGAACCATTGCTTTAAACGTTTCCTCTTCTCTCTTCCTCTTTACTTTTCCTTGCAATGAATTTGCTGGACTAGGTCATTTGTCCAGTAGCATTCTTTGCATTCTGGATTTGGCTGATTGTGATCTGCAGTGTTATTTAGCATGTTTTCTTGTTACTTGTATTTCTTATAAGCTAGCAATTGGACCTTGGGGCCTGATTGGATTCTGATTTAAGTTTTGGCAGGTGGTGTATTCTTCATCAAGATAGATGCTACCTGATTGACTAGAGGTTGCAAAATAGGTATATTCCTCCTCAGTATTTGATTATCCTGAGGTATAACTTGTGCAGGAAAGGCAGGATAAATAATTGAGTCCTTATTTATTTACCAGTTTTTAGAATAATGAGTTGGTTTCCTTACATCTTCCAATGATGACCAATAAGTATAATTATGAGCACAGGAATTTAAACATATTTAATGTGTTTTAATCCATTTCATTGTTATGACTTTTGCTGCTCGAATTGTCCCCACTTTGGCCAGTGAGAGCCCCTTTAGGGTGGTGCTGGGTCTGCTGGCACAGCCTCATTAGCCTCCAGTAACTTCTTGCTTCCTGATAGGGGGAGGTGCTCCTGGCTAACTGTACATTTCCTGCTCCTGCCCTGACTTTGCTCCAAGGACCATGCACTCATTTTAATGAGGACGTTTTAATGTGGACATTGAAAGGTCACAATATACTGTAGATCTGAATAGTTCACTGAGGTTGGTCCTTTCAGTGGACAGAGCTAGGATACTCCTTTTGTTTCTTTCAGAGAAAATACATCATGAGCCCACTGACATTGTCAATTCATATTTTCCATCACATCTAAACTTAACTTCTTTTAATTTATTTTATTAAATTTTATTGGGGTGACATTGGTCAACATGAACACATTAACTTCCTTGATTTAAAAAAGGTGTATGTCGGAGAAAGAAGATGGCGGCGATATAGGCAGA
>NW_006285498.1:0-225 GCF_000327345.1 Myotis davidii
TATTGCAAATGGTAAGAGTTCTTTCTTTTTTATGTCAGCATAGTATTCCATTGTGTAGATGTATTACTGCTTTTTAATTGGCACTTAGGCTGTTTCTAAATCTTAGCTATTGTAAATTGTGCTGCTATGAACATAGGAGTTCATATGTCCTTTCTGATTGCTTTTTTGTTTTATTAGGATATATTCCTGAAGGTGGAATTACTGGGTCAAATGGGAGTTCCATTT
>NW_006285499.1:0-572 GCF_000327345.1 Myotis davidii
GGCAGCAAACCAGGAAGAGCGAGAAACGAATCTCGGACGTCGCACGTGTTAATGAATACTAAATGAGAGTAGATCATCAGCTGTCTAGCACCAACGCACACGACTGCTCAAAGATCTGCAAATCCCGATATTTTCCAATTTCCTTCGAGTGCGAAGCTCTCTGGACAAACTCTAAATTGAATTATTCAATATAGAATAATAATGAGGTTCCAACACTGTATAATTTCAAACAACCTGATTATTAGCCATCCACACACACTGGCAACTGAATATGGAGGAAGCAATAGGGCATATGCAGGTGGAGATATCGTAGATATCAGGAATATATTAGATATGGGCTGATATCTGAAATATCAGACAATCTCAAATACGAAGAGCTTGGAACTCTAGTGAGCTTGGTGTCACCCTAGAGAAATATAAAGCAGAATGCTTTGATATCAAGGTTGTCAAAATGAAGTATACCTCTTGTGTGAAATTGATATGATGTACACTGAAACGTTGCTTTCTCTGACACAGCTCGGCAGAATAAAGAATAATCGAATCTCTATTGTCCATGAGATAACCAATACTGA
>NW_006285500.1:0-407 GCF_000327345.1 Myotis davidii
AAAAGAATATTCAGGGGAACTTAGTTGTAATAGTCAGAAAGCTACTCCTGGAGCAGTCACTGTTTTTACAAATAGTTCATCTCATGGTAAAGCTGATTATAATGCAATGAATTCAGACCAACTCATTCAGACCAGTCATACTTCTGTGCAAATAATTGAATTAGAAAGGATCAAGGCTGACTTGAAGGATTTCCAAAAGCCTCTTCCTATTATTTCTGTTCTGCCTATTCGGCCAGCCTGGTAAACAGAACTGCAACTACTCAATTTAAACGGCTCAGTGACCAAAACCTATCTATTCTATTTGAACAAGTCCTGGTCCTTTAACAAAAGGAAATGCGTATGCCTATCAATTACTTATTTTATTAAAACAGACCACAGAAACTCATCAGCTTTTATTTCCATCAGCC
>NW_006285500.1:1757-2576 GCF_000327345.1 Myotis davidii
AGTGGGGATTGAGCCCACAACCCAGGCATGTGCCCTTGACTGGAATCAAACCTGGGACCCTTCAGTCCACAGGCCGATGCTCTATACCAGGGGTGGGCAAACTTTTTGACTTGAGGGCCACAGTGGGTTCTTAAACTGGACCGGAGGGCCAGAACAAAAGCATGGATGGAGTGTTTGTGTGAACTAATATAAATTCAAAGTAAACATCATTACATAAAAGGGTATGGTCTTTTTTATTTTTAGTTTTATTCATTTGAAATGGGCTGGATCTGGCCCACGGGCCATAGTTTTCCCATAGCTGGTCTAAGTGGATGCACTGGAGGACTTTGGGTGGGAGGAGTCAGAGGACGCTCTGATCATCCATCTGGAGGGATGCAGAAACCCCTCAATCTGACATGTGGCAAGTCGCTCCATCCGGTGGTGCATGGCCATCATCTACCTTCTGGTTTTGCCCCCACGGAGTCAGAAGACTGTACTATCGGTCCCTTAGCTGTCTGTGTTTGTGGTTTTTTTTCTGTCTTATTTTGTGGACTTGGACGGACGTTATGGGACGGACTCAGATTCCTCCTTTGGGTATTGTGATTGATCGTTTCAAGGAGATTGGGGGAGGCTTTAGAGCTCCCTCAGGAATTGGGAAATTGTTAGGAATTGGATGAATCATTTAAACTCTGAATGAATGTCTGGTGAAAGTGTGTGAATGTAGAGGGAGGGGACTGCCCTCTCCACTCCTTTGTGTGGCTCCACAACTTCAGTCAGGTGGGCATCTGAGTGAGGATCTGTGAAAACAGGTCACCCTCTCCCCAAGTAAATGAGAATGGG
>NW_006285500.1:2614-5068 GCF_000327345.1 Myotis davidii
CGGTCGGCCGCCTGAGTGAGGGTCTGTGGAAACAGGTCACCCCCTCCCCAAGTAAATGCGTCTGGGATTTCTGTGCATGTACAAGGAGAAAAGCTGGCTTAAAACTAATGTGCGCATAGTCTGATTTTGGATAGAGCTTTGAGCTGGAGTCTCTTTGAAAATGTGCAGGATGGAGCCCAAGACTGATTATTTACCCCAAGTGGGGGAAAAATATGCTAGCAAGATTCTAGCATAAAGATTGACATTTACATATTAAAGAACAGTTTTTAAATGCTAATGAAGGGTGTTAAGGCTGGCATCCTAAGTCAATTTCTAATGTAGGAAGGGGCTAGTCACTTCCCACCTGTGGCAAAATCTTAAAAGACATCTGAAAGACCAGGTAGGCCAGAACCCGTTTACATCTGAAAAGACCAATTTACATCTGAAAAGGCCAGGTAGGCCAGAACCCGTTTTGCAAGGCTCAAAAGTGGTTTTCCAGAGCTGCTTGAAAATAATAACTATTTGCCTCATGAGAACTCTAGAAGACAGAATTAAATCTGTTGGTTAAGTATGTCTTGCATTTTTAAAGTTTATTCTTAAAGATGTTACTGATTGAGAAATGTTGAATATTTGACTTTCCAGCTAAAAATTTAAGGTTTGGATTGAATTGGGAAAAATTATGTAATTGTGGTAACTAAATGCCTTGCTTATTGATCTGATTGAGAAGGGAGGATTGATTTTGTCATGTAGAAACTGTGGTTTCATACTGATCTTAAAGGGCACATTTTAGCCGAAACCGGTTTGGCTCAGTGGATAGAGCGTCGGCCTGCGGACTGAGAGGTCCCAGGAACAGTAATCCAATTTCTAAAGTATGATTATTTCAGGTAGAAACTGTGGTTTCATACTGATCTTAGAGAGCACATTTAAGCTGTCCCAGGGTCACAGGGCTCCAGTTAACTTGTCAATTCAGTGTTCTGGAGACCCAGGACATGCCTAAGTTTAACCTGGGTTACCCAAAGACTCTAGATAATATGTTTACCCAAAACTCTTGTTTGGATTTCATGCTGTCTCTGCTTCTGTAAATTGATCTGTCTTTATTGTTTAAATATGTATCTTTGTTGTTTAAAATTGTTTAACTAGTGAAATTTCTGTATATGTCTCTTAAAAATATGACTGTATTGCTAATCTAAGGCTGTTTGCTTGCTAGTGACTTTGATTGGCTAAAAGGTATTTGTGGCTTTTCTAGTCTGATTGAGACATTTAGGGGTGGGGATCACAGTTCCTTGGGGCAGAGATTTTATGCCCCCCCACCTGTGCTGAATTAAATAATACAGGTCAGTGTCATTTCGCTTGCTGGTTAAAGCAAGGCAACTGGGCCCTAGAATCTGTAAAAATGGCTGGAAATTAAGCTGGTTATATGTATTGAAAGGGTTCGATACCTGAAGCTGCTAGCAAAGGAGGGGCTGATATCCCCTTCTAGCACACTCCTTTGAAAGAGGCCTGGTTGCTGCTCTGCCACAAAGAGAACTGGTAGAAAGGCAAGAAAGCAGAGCACTGTAACTAATAAACAGGGTTAGCAAAAGGGCACTCTCCCTGGACCTGGAAGCCATGGGGATTTTGAAGTCCTCCAAGAGAGGAGGAATCTGACTCAGAGACTGGCCGAAACCTCGTTGGTTTGGGAGAACTGGAGGTTGCATATCAAACTTATGGACTGCAGTTTGCTGGGCAGAGATCCAAGTCCAGTTGTATAGAAGTTGAGCTACCAGTATGCAGCAAAACAACTTTCTCCCATGCCAGAATGCATTTTAAGGAAATTGGACAGACTGTGTTTGTTGCTTGAAAGAAGAAGCTGCCTTTAGGCAGTTAAAGAAGGCCCTCCTAGGTGCTCCAGCCCTGGGCCTACCAGATACCACGAAGCCCTTTCACCTCTTTGTAGATGAACACAAGGGAATAGCGAAAGGGGTCTTGACTCAAGCTTTATGCCCCTGGAGCCGCCCAGTGGCTTACTTTTCTAAGAAGTTAGATCCTGTAGCTGGTGGCTGGCCATGCTTGAGAATTATTGTGGCAACAGCGCTCTTGGTCAAGGACGCTGACAAACTAACCCTTGGCAGGAAATCTGGATTACAACCCCACATGCCATTGAGGGAGTCAAGAACTATCTCTCTCCTTGAGAGGGCTCCAGAGGGCGCACAAGGACATTTGGCCACACCTCTGCACCATCTATGAGACCAGCCCAACCCCAGATCCTCATCAGCACAGACCAGGAGATTGGTTCTGCATCAGAAGGCACCACCGGTAGATCCTCGAGCCACGTTGGAAGGGTCCCTACACTGTGGTGCTGATGACCCCGGCCGCTCTCAAGGTAGATGGGGTTGCAACCTGGGTCCATCACACTCATGTCCGGTCAGTGGACGCATCCGTGATCCAGGAAGACTTTGTCACCAAATGGAGCGTCGATCGAGATCAACGCAACCC
>NW_006285500.1:5159-9009 GCF_000327345.1 Myotis davidii
TGGAGCATCGATCGAGATCACCGCAACCCGCTCAAGCTCAAGCTACGGCGTGCTCGACCTGCCTGATGCTGGTAACCTTGCTTGCGATCACTCCTGCTACCGGGAGCCCCCACAATACCATATAATAGACTTAGATGATGCCTGCATCTTCATGGACATGGCTCCAAAGAGACAAGGACAATTTATAGGAAGGTCAAGAATAGACTTTAGTAAGATTTGGCTGCCAGAAGCGGCCATGATGCCAATATTATGTTTCATTGTATTGATATGTTATATTGACCTTTGATTCTCTTGCAGGTTTGAATGAAGGTTGGCTGTGTGGGGTGACCCCCAAAAGTAAAGGGTGTCTAGCTTCCAAGAGGGCAGGTGCACAATTGGGCAGGGAAGAGTGCCCATCAGGTTTTGGTCTCTGTTGAGAGAGAGTTGACGGTTGGCAGCCTGCATACTGTCTTGCAGGCCTGAGGTATGGTTATGCAATTTGGATGCCTTTTATTTCTTCTTCTTGCCTAATTGCAATGGCTAATACATCCAGAACTATACTGAACAGGAGTGGTGAGAGTGGGCATGCCTGTCTTGTTCCTGTTCTTAGGGAAAATGGTGTTAGTTTTTGTCCATTGAGTATGATGTTGGCTGTGGGTTTGTCATATATGGTTTTTTATCATGTTCAGGTATGGTTCTTCTACTCCCACCTTGCTAAGAGTTTTTATAAAAAATGGGTGTTAGATTTTGTCAAATGCTTTTTCTGTATCAATTGATATGGCCATGTGGTTTTATTCTTTCAGTTTGTTTATGTGATGTATCACGTTTATTGATTTGCGGATAATGTACCATTCTTGCATCCCTGAGATAAATCCAACTTGGTCATGGCGTATGATATTTCTGATGTACTGCTAGTTCCGATTTGCTAAGATTGTTGAGGATTTTGGCATCTATGTTCATGAGGGATATTGGCCTGTAATTCTCTTTCATTGTGTTGTCTTTACCTGGTTTTGGTATTAGGGTGATGCTGGCTTCATAGAATGAGCTTGGAAGTGTTCCTTCCTCTTGAATTTTTTGTAGTAATCTTAGGAGGATCGGTTTCAGTTCGTCCTTGAATATTTGGTAAAACTCCCCTGTGAAGCTGTCTGGTCCTCGGCTTTTGTTTGATGGAAGCTTTTTGATGACTGCTTCAATTTCTTGCATAGTTATTGGCCTTTTGAGATTTTTAGATTCTTCCTGATTGAGGGTTTGAATGATGTATGTTTCTAAGAATATGTCCATTTCCTCCAGGTTGTCTAGTTTGTTGGAGTAGAGCTGTCCATAGTATTTTTTAACAATCGTGCGTATTTCTGTGGGTTCTGTTGTTATTTTGCCTCTATCATTTATGATTGTGTTTATTTGGGTACTCTCTCTTGGTGAGCCTGGCTAGAGTTTTGTCAATCTTGTTTATCCTTTCAAGGAACTAGCTTTTGGTTTCCTTGATTTTCTGTATCGATTTTTTGGTCTCTATGTCATTTACTTCTGCTCTAATCTTTATTATCTCCTTCTTTCTGTTCACTCTGGGGTTTTCTTGTTGCTCTCCTTCAAGTTCTTTGAGTTGTAGAGTTAGATGATTTACTACCATTTTTTCTTGTTTTTTGAGATAGGCCTGTAGAGCTATATAGTTCCCTCTCAGGACTGCTTTCATTGTGTCCCATAGGTTTTGAATTGTTTTGTTTTCATTGTCATTAGTTTCCAGGATGATTTTCATTTCTTCCTTGATCTCATTGGTAACCCAGTCAATCTTCACTAATAAAAGAGAAAAATGGTAATTGGCGTACTACGCTACCCTTTTCTTTGGCTAATCAGGGCTATATGCAAATTAACTGCCAACAAGATGGCGGTTAATTTGCATATGTAGGCACAATGCAGGGGGGCAAAAGGGAAAGCAGGAAGAAGCCCCCTGCCACTAACAGTGATCGGAAACCCAGGAGGGAGCTAAGAGCTTGGGGGCAGGGCAAAGACTGGCAGTCCCAGGAGCTAGGGGTCCCTTGCCTTGGCCTAAAGCGAAGCCCACAATCATGGGGCCCCTGCAGCTGTGGATCCCCGCTGCGTGGGCCAGACGCCTCAGCTAGAGGCGTCCTGCAGGGGCAGGGGTGGAGCAGGTGTGATTGCAGCGCACCCCTCCCTGCTGCCACTGCAGGTCTCCACTGCCTAGGCCGGATGCCTAGGCCAGAGGTGTTAGGCCTGGGCATGGGAGGAGCCTGCAACCGTGGGGAGCTCTGGGTCCCCTGCCCAGGCCTGAAACCTCTGCTGGAGGCCTCAGGCCTGGGCAGGGGTCAGAGCCAGTGATCGGGGGGAGATGGGGGTCCCCTGTCCAACCCTGACACCTCTGGCGGAGGCGTCAGGCCTAGGCAAGGGGCCGATCAGGCCATCGGAGGATGATGGGGGTCTACGCCTCTGGCTGAGGCATCAGGTCTGGGCGAAGGGGCAGAGCCAGCAATCGGAGAGGTCTGGGGGTCCCCTGCCCAGGCCTGAGGCCTCCAGCAGAGGTTTCAGGCCTGGGCAGGGGTCAGAGCCAGTGATCGGGGGGAGATGGGGGTCCCCTGTCCAACCCTGACACCTCTGGCGGAGGCGTCAGGCCTAGGCAAGGGGCCGATCAGGCCATCGGAGGATGATGGGGGTCTACGCCTCTGGCTGAGGCATCAGGTCTGGGCAAGGGGCAGAGCCAGCAATCGGAGAGATCTGGGGGTCCCCTGCCCAGGCCTGATGCCTGGGCCAGAGGCATCAGGCGTGGGCTGGGGGCAGAACCAGTGATGGGGGTAAATGAGGGTCCCCTGGCCAGGCTGACGCCTCTGTCAGAGGCCTCAGGCCAGGGCAAGGGGCCAATCCTGCGATTGGAGGGTGATGGGGTCAACGTTTGAGGACTCCCAGTATGTGAGAGGGGGCAGGCTGGGCTGAGGGACACTCCCCCCCCCTCCGCCACACACACACCCAGTGCACGAATTTCGTGCACTGGGCCCCTAGTATTTAATAACATGCTCTTCAGCTTCCAAGTGTTTGAGTATTTTGGATGGTTTTTATTGTAGTTTATTTCTAATATTATGCTATCGTGGTTTGGGAAAATGCGTGGTATGATTTCCATCTTCTTGAATTTGGGGAGACTTTCTTTGTGACCCAATATGTGGTCTATTTTTGAATCTGTCCCATGAGCCCTTGTGTAGAATGTATATTCTGTGCTTTGGGGTGAAATGTTCTGAAGATGTCAATTAAGTCCATCTGATCTAGTGAGTCATTTAGGATTGCTGTTTCTCTGCTGATTGTTTGTCTAGAGGATTTATCCAGTGATGTCAGTGGTGTATTTAAGTCCCCCACTATGATTGTACTGTTGTGGATCTCTCCTTTGATATAATCCAGGAGATTTTTTTTTAATGTATTTGGGTGCTCCTGCATTGGGTGCATATATGTTTAGCAGGGCTATATCTTCTTGTTGTATTGATCCCTTTAGTATTATGAAGTGACCTTCCTTATCTCTTCTTATGGCCTTCACTTTGAGGTCCATTTTGTCTGATATAAGTATTGCTAACCCAGCTTTTTTTTCATTTCCATTTGCCTGAAAGGTATTTTTCCATTCCTTCACTTTCAGTCTGTATGAGTCCCTTCTTCTGAGGTGGGTCTCTTATAGACAGCAATTGTATGGGTCATGTTTTTTTATCCATTCAACCACTCGATGTCTTTTGATTGGAGCATTTAGTCCATTTACGTTAAAGTTATTATTGAAAGGAACTTGTTTGTGGCCATTTTTATTTTTGTGCCTGTATTCTTTCTTAGCTTTTTATTTCTTCTTTTTACAGCATTCCCTTAAGCATTTTCTGCATTGCTGGCTTGTCTG
>NW_006285500.1:9606-15235 GCF_000327345.1 Myotis davidii
ATCTTTCTTCTATCATTGACAGTCCCTCTAGGTTGTGGGCTGCTTGCCTGTGTTCCTGAGAAGCATCTACGGTACCAGTCTATAGAGTGTGTTTTCTTTAGTGAATTACCGGTATGTTTACCGGTAATAAACTTGCACTGTTTTATGTATATGTTTGATTACATACAGCCTTGTGACAGTTTTCCTGCATGTCATAAGTATTTGAATATAAATTAAAATGTTAAAATCAAATCTGATATTGTTTTACCTTTTATTTGGTGTGTGGAAGGTGTGCGGAAGAGGGGTAGTCTTATACGGCGAGTATATAACAAACTCTGTATTTTGAGTGGAAATGTTAGGGGGTCGTCTTATACGCCCAGTCGTCTTATACGCCGGCAAATACGGTAATAATAATCAACAGACAAGCACCCATAACATATAGACAAGATTTAAATTGGAGTAATTTTCATGCATCTTATCCTATTCTGCTCTTAATAGGATTGGTTGGCCTCTAAAGTTATTTTAGCCAAAAATGCCTGTCCCTAGGTGTCATATGGTAATTTTTAGACCAAGCATTAAAGTGTCCTTTTGTAAAATGACTGTTAATCCCATTTTATCTAGCCACTGAGTTTCCACACAAGAGGTGTTGGATCCAGGGCCTTAGGAATTACAAACTTTTGATCCCCAATACGAATTAGGCATAATGCAGTTTGAATAAGAGCCCACATAGTTCAGGATAACAAGGTTAC
Source organism: Myotis davidii (assembly GCF_000327345.1). Lineage (NCBI taxonomy): Eukaryota > Metazoa > Chordata > Mammalia > Chiroptera > Vespertilionidae > Myotis > Myotis davidii. The sequence continues at coordinate 10,335 of NW_006285500.1, forward strand.
TCATTTTCCTTGAGTAACCTTGATTTCAGAGAGCACCTTTTGATATTTTAATTTCTGTATCCTTGAGCATACAAGCTAAATGTTTACAATGATTCTGTGCATGTGTGTGTGTGTGTGTGTGTGTGTGTGTGTGTGTGTGTGTGTGTGTTTGCCTTTTACTCAAACTTTTCCATATTATAGCCTGGCAGAAATAAAAGATTTTCTGCCCACTTTATGTTTCACCATTTCCGATGCTGGCATGGACTTTGTGCACAGAAATTTTACCCAACTTTTCAGTTCACTTCCCACCTTTCTGGTTAAATTTCTTCATTTTTGGTTCTGGTGGGACTACTTCCCCAGATGCCCCACATTGGACGCCAGAATGTTGCAACGTTTTGCAGCAAGGATTCAAGATATGGGAAAGGAGCTGCACAAAAATGAATACACTAGACAACAAATATAAATTTAGAAGGCATGGGGGAGCCAGGCAGAGACCTTTCTCTCTTGCGGAGAGGCTCTCTGAAACCCAGCACCCATCAGCTTTTATTTACTTGGTTGTAGGTTTCTCATATATGCCCTTCAGAAAAGAAAACAGGCATATGAGGGGTTCCTCAGCCCGGCCTGTGCCCTCTCGCATTCCGGGACCCCTCAGGAGATAACAACCTGCTGGCTTAGGCCTGCTCCCGGGTGGCTGAGGGCAGGCCCAATCCCTAGGTGCAGCCCCAGGTCAGGCTCAGAGCAGGGCCAATTGGGGAGTTGGGGCACCACCCCCTGTCATGCACAGAGCAAGTTGGATCCGAAGGTTGTGATGCCACCCTCAGTCGTACTCAGTGTAGGCCTGATTGGGGGATTGGGGCACCGCCCCCTGTCACACTCAAGGCAGGGTCAATGGGGAGGTTGTGGTGACCCCTCATCACACAGAGAGCAGGGACAATCGGGGTTGGCATGCTGCCCCTGTCACTCACAGAGCAGGACTCAACAGGGTGTTGGGGCTCCGTACCCTGTCATGCACAGAGCAGGGCCAATCAGGGGGTCGGGGAGATCGCCCCTGTCATTCACAGAGCAGGGCCCATCAGGGGGTTGGTGGGCCACCACTCTCACACTCAGGGCAGGGCTGATTGGGAGGTTGTGGTTCAACCCCATCACACGCAGAGCAGGGCCCTTGGAGGGGGAGTTGGGGCCACCCTCTATCACCCACAGAGCAGGTCCAATCAGGGGGTTGGGGTGCTGCCACTATCACACTCATGGCAGGGCCTATGGGGAAGTTACGGCTCTACCCTGTCACACACAGAGCAGGGCCAGTGGGGGGGGCGAGGTTGGGGTGCCGCACCCTGTCACACACAGAGCAGGACTGATCAGGGGGTTGGTGTGCTGCTCCCTGTCAAACACAGAGCTGCAGGGTGATCAGGGGGTTGGGGAGCCCACCCCCATCAGGCACAGAGCAGGGCTGATCAGTAGGTTGGGGTGCCTTCCCCTGTCATGAACAGAGCAGGGTGGAAAGGGAGATTATGACCCCTCCTCCCGTCACAGAGCCGCAGGATGATCAGGGGGTTTGGGTTCTGCCCCCTGTCATACTGATCCCAGTGCCACGAGGCCTCTCAACTCGGCTGATCCTGGTGTTGTGAGGCCTTGAGGCTCTACTGATCCTGGTGCTGGGAGGCATATTACCCTTTTACTATATAGAATAGAGGCCTGGTGCAAGGTGGGAGCCAGCTGGTTTCCCTTGAAGTGTGTCCTAGATCAGTGTGGGGGTCCCCACTGTGATGCCTGGCCAGCCTGGGTGAGGGGCTGAGGGCTGTTTTCAGGCTGGCAGGTGATTGAAGCTCCCAACTGCTTCTTTTTTTTCCTTTATTCTGAGCCAGCTTTAGCTCTGGCTCCAGCTCTGAGGCCTCTGCTGCTGAAAGCAGGTATCTGGTTTGTTTGGGTTCTACAATTGAAACTCTGTATCAACACCAGCTCTGAGTTCCCAGTGGGCTGAAAGCAGGTTTCTGGGGTTTTGTTTAGCTTCCATATTTATAATAATGTTTCAGACTGCAAGCTCAGAGGCCAGCAAGGCAGGCGGGGAACATTGGTTTCGTCCGTCACTGAAGCAAGCAAGCCTCATGTTCATTTCAAGCTGCCTGGTTGCCGGCTGCCATCTTGGCTGTCAGTTAATTTGCATATCTTGCTGACTAGCCAATGCGAAGGGTAGCGGATGTATGCTAATTACCATGTTTCTCTTTCATTAGATAGCCTCATTTTTATTTTTTTATTCTGATATTTATTTACATTTTATAGCTGTCACTGGAGGCCCAGTGCACAATAATTTGTGCACTCGGGGGAGAAGGGGGCCCTCAGCCCAGCCTGTGCTTTCTCGCAGTCTCAGACCCCTCAGGGGATTACCACCTGCTGGCTTAGGCCCACTCGCTGGGGGACTGGTCCTAAGATGTCAATCAGACATCCCTCTAGCAGCCTGGCAGCCTTCAGGGGATGTCCACTTGCCAGCGGGGAGCAGACCTAAGCTGCAGTCAGACATCCTTAGCACTGCTTATGATACAGGAGAGGCTCCCTTCACCACTGCTGTCCTGGCTGCCATCAGCCTGGCTTGTGGCTGAGCAGAACTCCTCTCATGTGAGAGTGACCTGAACTCCAGAGGGCAGCTCCTGCATTGAGCGTCTACCCTCTGGTGGTCAGTGTGTGTCATAGTGACCATTCATTCCCAGTCGTTCTGCTGTTAGGGTCAGTTTGCATATTACCCTTTTACTATATAGGATAGAAGCTTGGAGCACAGGTGGGGGCCGGCTGGTTTTCCCTGAGGGTGTTCCAGATCAGGGTGGGGGTCCCCACTGTGGTTCCTGGGAACCTGGTTGAGGGGCTAATGGCTGTTTGCAGCTGGTCAAACTCCCTTCAGGGTGGGGGTTCCCACTGGGGTGCATGGCAAGGCTGGATGATGGGCTGATCGCTTTTTGCAGCTGGTCACACTCCCTTCAGGGTGGGGGTGGGGGTGGCCACTGGAGTTTCTGGCTAGTCTGGGTGAGGGGCTGAGGGCCGTTTTCAGGGTGGCGGGTGACTGAATCTCCCAGCCTCATTTTTATTTATTTTTTATTCTGATATTTATTTACGTTCTATAGCTGTCACTGGAGCTGAGAGCTGGCTCCAGCTTGAGGCTGTGGCTGGCTGAAAGCAGGTATCCGGGTTTGTTTAGCTTCTATAATTGCAACATTGTTGCATTTGGAGCTCAGAGCAGGGCTGCCACATGCGGCGAACCTTGGCATCCTCCGTCCCTGGAGCAAGCAAGGCTCAGGTTTACTTCAACTGCCTGGCAGCCAGCCGCCACCTTGATTGGCAATTAATTTCCATATCTCGCTGATTAGTCAATGGGAAGGGTAGAGAAGTTACGGTTAATTACCATGTTTCTCTATTATTAGACAGGATATATATATACATATACATTGGTATATATATTTGCATATATACACACACATACATATACATACACACACACATACACACAGACATACTTACACACACACACACACACACACACAACATGGTATATTAGTCCATTGGTTGATATCTTTGCTTTCAGTGAGGTTTGACAGTGTGATCAATGCTTCTTTGTGTCTGGATGTCTTGTTGTTCATCAATTAATGTTGTTCATTATATTCCACAAATGAGTGAGATAAAGTGATATTTATCTTTCTCTGACTGGCTTAATTTGCATATTATAATGCTCTCCAAGTCCATCCATAAATTGCTGTTGAAAATTGTAAAAGTTCTTTCTTTGTTACAGCAGTAGAGTATTCCATTATATAGATGTTCCACAGTATTTTAATCCGTGCATCTGCTAATGGGCACTTAGACTGTTTCCAAATCTTAGCTATTGTAAAATGGGCTGGTATGAACATACAGTTGCATATGTCTTTCCTGATTTGCCTTTATCATTTCTTGGGATATATACCTAGAAGAGAGAACACTGGGTCAAAGGGGAGCTCCATTTTTAATTTTTTAAGAAAAATCTATATGGTTTTCCACAGTGGTTGCTGTAGTCTGCATTCCCACCAGCAGTGCACAAGGGTTGCTTTTTCTCTGAATCCTCACCAGCCCTTTTGATTTGTTGATTTTTTACTAACAGTTATTCTGACAGGTGAGGATTGGTACCTCATTGTTTTGATTTGCATCTCTTGGACTCTTAGCGCCTTTGAGCATTTTTTCGTATATCTCTTGGCCTTTTATAGGTCTCCTTTTGAAAAGTGTTAATTTAGATCCTTTGCCCATGTTTTGATTGGATTGTTTATCTTCCTATTGTTAATTTGTGTAAGTTCCCTGAAAACTTTGGAGATTCAACACTTATCAGAGATACCATTGGCAAATATGTTCTACTATGCAGTAGGCTTTCTTGTTTTGTTCAGGATTTTGTTTGCTGTGCAGAAGATTTTTATTTTGATGTAGTCCATTTGTTTATTTTCCCCTCTGTGTCCATTGCCTTTGGAGCTGTATCAGTAAAGATATTGCGAAGACATATCTGATATTTTGCTACATATGCAATCTTGTAAGATTTTTTTATAGATTCTCATCTGATGTTTATGTCCTTTATCCACTTTGAGTTTATTTTTGTGAATGGGTGTAAGTTTGTGGTTTAGTTTCATTATTTTGCATGTATCTTTCTAATTTTTATAGGTCTCCTTTTGAAAAGTGTTAATTTAGATCCTTTGCCCATGTTTTGATTGGATTGTTTATCTTCCTATTGTTAATTTGTGTAAGTTCCCTGAAAACTTTGGAGATTCAACACTTATCAGAGATACCATTGGCAAATATGTTCTACTATGCAGTAGGCTTTCTTGTTTTGTTCAGGATTTTGTTTGCTGTGCAGAAGATTTTTATTTTGATGTAGTCCATTTGTTTATTTTCCCCTCTGTGTGCATTGCCTTTGGAGCTGTCTC
>NW_006285500.1:15488-16530 GCF_000327345.1 Myotis davidii
CCTGGCCTCCTTTGTAAATTAATAATAGCACAAAATGACTGGGGTCCACTTCTGGGTTCTCTGTTCTGTTTCAGTGGAGGTTATATCTTTTCTAAAGCCAGTAGCAGGCAGTTTTGAGAATGGTGGCTTTATAATATAGCTTAATATCTGGTATTGTGAGCCCGCCAACTTTTTTCTTCTTCCTCAGATTGCTTAGGCTATTTTTACTCCATTTGAATTTTGGGAGGATTTTTTTCTGTCTCTGGTGAAATATTCTGTTGGTATATTAATGGAGATTACAATGACTCTATAGATTGCTTTGGGTAGTATGGACATGTTAATGATGTTAAGTCTACCAACCCATCAACATGGTATATTAGTCCATTGGTTGATATCTTTATCTCCTATTCAATGCCCTGTTGTTTTCCAAGTGCAGTTCTTTTACTTTCTTTATGAATCAATAAAAATGTACAGTTTTTAATTATAAACCTTGTTTTCTATCAAAATTACTCCTTGCGTGAATTTTGGGACACGCTGTTAAAAGGCCATTCCACCCACAAAGGGGGTCACAACCCAAAGGTTGAGAACCGCTATTCTAAAATATCAATTAAATCTAATGGACCCCGTGTGTCCTTTAGATTCTCTGCATCCTTGTTATTTTTTCATATAGAAGATCTATCCAGTGAAGTCAGAGGAGTGATAAAAGTCCCTCACTGTGACTGTCCTTTTGTCACACTATCTGTTAAAGTCTTCTAGGATTTTTGTTTGTTTTGTTTTTTGTTTGTTTGTTTGTTTGAGATTATATATCTTTTTTTGTTGAAAGTATTACAGATGCCCTCCTATTTTTTCTCCATTGACCCCCTCTATCCTGCACCTGTTCTCCCCCAGGCCTTCACTCCACTATTGTCTGTGTCCATGGGTTATGCATATATGTATATAAATTCTTTGATTAATCTCTTCTCACCCGCCTTCCCTCTGAGATTCGATATGATATAGTCCATTTCTTTCCTTCCTTCTTTTCTTTCTTTATTCCTTTGTGTGTGTGTGTGTGTGTGTGTGTGTC
>NW_006285500.1:16893-21214 GCF_000327345.1 Myotis davidii
TGTGTGGTTTTTTCTTTTCCTGGTTTAGGAAAGTGTCCTGCCACTATTTCTTTAAACAAGTTCTCTCTGCCTTTCTCCCCCCTTGCCTCTGGCTATTCTAATACCTTTATATAAGCGGTCCTCTTGTTTGGATTTTTTTTAAATCTTATTTTTGTCTGTCTTTTTTTTCTTGGTGATATTTTGAACTTTGTTCTAATTCAGTGATTTGACTCTCAGCTTTCCCTAATATCTGCCTATTCTTCCCAATGTATTCTTTATTTGTGTTATGTCATTTTATATCTAGTACTGTTCTTCTTTTCATAGTCACTATATCTTTTTTCATGCTGTTGAGCTCTTTTACTTTCATAACGCTGAAGTCAGAAACAGATAAATGTCTTCTCTGTGCTTCATCTCTATATCTGGAGAATTCTCTAGTTCTCTCATTTGGGGTTGTTTCTTTGTTTCCTCTTTATGGCTTTCTGTGTGGGTTTGTGATGGCGAGTTAGGTAGATCCTCTATGCCTATCAATCTCTAGTGCAGGACAGTGTTAAAATATGTTTCTGATAATTAGGTCCGGCAAAGACTCAAAGCATCCAGAGACCTCCTCTCTGTATAGACTGATAGGATTCCAACTTGACTTGCCTCCAAAGCAATGGTCCTCAGGTGTGGCACAAGTTTGTTTCAACAGGTTGGGGCACTTGCCTCTGCTTGGAGGTTGTTATTTATAATATCTTAAGTGCCCTAAGGGCAAGGTGTTTCCCAGTAGTGTGTTTTAATTGTCTCCCCTCCAGGAAAGGCAAATGTCTGTGTGGGAAAGATTTTTTCTGCTGCATGAGGAAATGACTCCTCCCAGGAAACTTGAAGTGTCTGTCTTCTGAGCTGGAACCCTTGACTCCCCAGTTCTGGCTTTTTCCCACACAGCTCCAGTCCACTTCACCTTCCCTTTACCAGGGCACAATGTCTGTGGCTCCACAGGGAAGTCTTTGCACTGGCCCTTTAAGAGCATGCCTGAATTTCTAGTTGTCTGTCCTGGCAGACAGTGCCCTGCTGCTATTCATATCCACAGGTTATATGGGTACCCTCCTCAGTTCTCGTGCTCTCTGCTAGGAGGCCCAGCTTTGGGATTAGTCCCAGAGTTCTCAGTGGCAATCCTCCACAACTGAGATATCTCTCCAGGACTTCAGTTGCTGTCTTTGGGTATCAGGCCCGCCCCTTCAAGCCTCCTCTCCTCCTACCAGTGCTAAGTGGTCTCCATCTTCGGTCCTCGGTGTCAGGGTTCTCTCCTGTGAGTTTTCCATTGATTATTCAGGAAGTTGTTCTGTATTTTAGTTGGAATAACAGTTTGTTCCTGGGAGCATGTTCCTGCACCATCCACTTATTCTGCCACCATTCTTTTAAATATATTTTTTATTAATCTCAGAGAGGAAAGGAGAGTGAGTGAGGGTTAGAAACATCAATGATGAGACTCATTGATCAGATCCCTCCTGCATGCCCCAGACTGGAGATTGATTCTACTCCCAGGCAAGTGCTCTTGACCTGAATCCAAAAAACTGTCTCTGTTTGGATCATGATGGAGCTCAACTAAGGCTCTTCTTTCAAGTAGTGGTTCTAGGATATACTCTTCATTTCAACACATATTCTGAGGAAACGTCGGTAGTCGTGCCCTACTCTAAAATGTATTAGGCCATTCAATTATAAGGCAAGATCTTTTTATAAGGACAAGGCATTTATTTTTATTGAATGAATATTCTAAGAAACACATAAATATATAAAGATATACTTTGTGCTTCCAACAATCATATATGTATTGAGGAAATATGGAGACCAAATAAGTACAACTTAATCAATAGGATACAAGTACAGTAGGTCCTCACATTACATTGTAATACGTTCTTGCGTTCTTGCAGTGGGATATAATGCAATATTCGCGTAAATCAGAACCCACCTACATAAGAACGTATGTCACTCACATGGAGCACACATACACAGCAGTAATGGCGTGAAACAGTAAAAAAACAACAACAAAAATTAAAAGAAAGACAACAATACCTGAGCTTTACTTGTGGTAAATGAATAATAAAAAAAAACATAAAGCGCATATGTACATACATAGAAATGATCAAACTTTTTAAAAAAAAAATAAATGGGGAATGGCGACGTATCCAGAAAACTATGTACTTTGAGTCCAACGTGACTCAAGGAATGTCTACATTATCTCAACAGCCTGAAAAGTGATCAATGTGGATTCAGATGGTCTTTTTTAAATGAAAACATGGATAGAAAGGCACACTTGAAAGAGTCAGGCATTGCAAGTTCCAAATCAGAGCGTGCACATAGTTGTGAAGAAATAAGGTAAAAGTGACTTATTATATTAGTAAAGAGGTGTTTTAAAATCTAACATTGACACCCTCACTATAAATTATGTTGGAAAATTGAAAGTATTGAGAGCATCAGTGTAGTTAGGAAGAATATGCCTTTGCACTTGAATATAGACAAGCACCCTGCCCATTTCAATTTTGGATGATCTAATGAGCAAGGAAATTAGTGAAAGGCTCATTTATGGGCATTAGTGGAAAGAATTAGCACTGAAACATAGTACTGTTTGTGGGAGATGTAATATTTCTCATATTTTGAAGGAGATTTCTCATATTTTGAAGTGCCCTCCATATAAGCCATTAAATAATACCGCTAAAGAGCAGTAAAATCGATATCACCATCTTACCAATACTCAGGTTATACCTTTAAATTATTCATTATTAGAAGAGAACCATGCTAAATCGGTGATAAGAAATAAAATGACTAGAGGCCCGGTGAATGAAATTCAAGCACCGGTCGCATCCCACAGCTTGGCCTGTGCCCTCGCGAAATCTGGGACCCCTTGGGAGATGTGGGACTGCCAGATTGGGTCTGACACCTCCTGAGGGATGTAGCAGTGCACGAAACGGAAGGCAGTCAGGCAGGAGCCCAAGCTGGAGCCAGGTGCTCTGTTCCCACTCATCCAAGGCCCACTCCACCTGCCACCACTGCGTAATAGCCTTTTCACATAGTCAGCAGAGGCTCTTGCTGTCACAGCTGCACTGTCCAGCCATTAGCCCAGCTTCTGGCTGAGTAATGCTCTCGCTGTGTGAGAGTCTTGACCACCAGAGGAAAGCTCCTGTGTTGAGCGTCTGCGTCATGGTGGTCAGTGTGCATCATACCAACCACTCATAATGTCGCTTACGCTTCTATATATATATATATATATAGATATGTGTGACCAATTTGGCATGTCCTGCCCAATAGAATATTAGTATTCACGGATGATATCTTGCCACTATTAGAATACCAGTGGCCAGGTGCATGGATTCGTGCACGTTTTAAGGAAATTAATTAGAAGAAATATTTAATATTGTTATTTGCCCTTTCTCTATAATAGCAGTGTCAACCAAATTGAGATTGACAATGACAAATTGAAACACACGCATGTAATTGGCGCCAGCAAGAGCGTCATATGTATCGCACATGCACGAGTCAACTTAGCCCTATAAATATAAATATATATTTAGATAGATGGATGCATATATAGGGAATAAACTTGCTTAATTAGACCTGCTTTCTGAATTAGCTCAACTTTTTCCAAGCCATTGAATCACCTTAACTTCTCTTCCAGGTAATTGTCAGCAACACAGCAGTAAATATCAACTCAAAGCAGATTATTATTGTAGTTCATGCGGTGAGAACAACGGGTAAAATATTTAACTGCAGCAGTGTTTGACTTTATTCTGCACAGTGAGAAAACCTGAAGTCATTTTCAAGTTCCACCATTTCTTCCTCCTTTTCAGTCAGGTCAAGATTCCCAGCTTTCAAAATCTCCGTTTTCTGGCTAATGAAGAGAAAATAGGATAACACCGATTCTACCATCTACCTACACCAGAGCTTTTGGTGAGGGGCAGGGCTGTGCAGGGGGACACCCACTGCCCCATCCATGATTGGAGGAGGCTTTTGAGGAGCCCACCCAGAAACAGCAGGCTGTGCCTGGCCAGGTGGCTTCTGTACCACATGTTCACATGACCAGCGCCTGTGCATGAGCCCATTGTGCACCCACTCAGCACACCAGGGCCTGGATGCATGCACTAGTGAGCGAGCGCCTTGCCTGGATTAAGCAGGCTCTGCACTGCCTGCTCCTTCACAGCACCAATCTCAGAACCAGGGGGCATCCAGAGTCAGGCTGTGTTGGGAACTGAAAGGGCTCCTGGGACTGCGCGCTTCCTCTCAGTTCCACTAGGGGGCCTTTAGCTGCAGGGCGCCTGAGGATTCACAGTGCAGTCCAGGGCCTTTGCACCAGGAAGGACAGGGCAAGAAG
>NW_006285500.1:22221-27483 GCF_000327345.1 Myotis davidii
GGACATCAGGGTCTGTCAGGAAACAGAGTGGTGCAGTGCCCCTTTCTGCCTTTTATGGAGGAGTGCCCTTAGGGAAGGAGAGGCCAGGCAAGGCTGCTCTTTCTAGCTAGTCCATGCCCAGCTCCCAGGGTGCAAGTTGTTTGACCCAAAGAAGTTTGTCAACCACCCAGTGTTGTCGGCAATGATCAGGGTCCAAGATGAAAACATCCTTGGCCACATGATCAATTTGAATGTCAGTCTACCAGCTCCACAAACCGGTGGAGGGCAGGTGGGGAAATGGCCTGTCTCTGAAAACAGCTACAGGCAGGAGCACTGGGCTGCGATTTCACTCCCTGGATCCACTTTCCTTCTGCAGGTTAACGAAGTCAGGCATCCCTGGGGTTGCTGCACCATTAGCCTGTACTTTTGCAGCAACCCCTACTTCTGCAACCATGTGATTGTGAAGGAGTATCTCATCACCCTCACAGGTAAGAGAAGGCTCCTTGCATGGGTTGCAGCTGGTGGTGGGCAGGGATGGAAAGCAATGTGCCCAGCTTCACAGACCCCTCTCCTGCAGGATACAGGGTGTCCCGTGCCACTCCCATTCAGTGGTCCCAGCATTGTGAACGAGAAGCATCCAGCCACAGGCACCAGGATAGCGGCCCAAACTTCTTCAACTGGTACTCTGACCACAGCGTGGCGGGATCTGGCAGGATTGCTAAGGTGGCATGTCACTGGCCATGCCAGCATATAGGTTCCTGTGTCTGCCTGATGCTTAGGTTTCTATTCTGGTCCCTTTGGTCTCCTGTTTGCCCTACTTGATCATCAGTAAGGACCTGTGGCTCAATTGCCTGAAGAACTATGAAAGGACGATGGCCCCCACTGAGCAGACAGGACGGGTGAGGAGGGGCCGCCTGGGCTCTCCCCTGGTGTGCTGCCAGGTTCCCTGGCCATTACTTTTCTCTCACAGGGACACCTGGTTGCAGGGAGGGGTACAGCCTGTAACACCGGGGCTGCAGAGTGTGTGCCTGGGACAGGAACTACCAGTACAACAAGGGCAGTGCAATTCCAGCTCATGAAGGGGAGCTTAGGCAGCAGGAGGGCGGGTGCATGTCCACTGTCAGAGTCAAAGCAGATTCCTTGAGCCACTCCTCTGAACTCTCCCTCTAGGCCTCCCACAGCACCTTCAGGGCTTGCCACCTGCCCCTCAACAGGTGCTGGCATGAGATGTTCTTCATATACTCGTGTCTGTGAATCTTCCTCATGCTGAGGTCTAGACTGCTGTGCTGCCATGCCACATTGATCTATTCCTGCTCACTACCATCTCCTATTTCCCCAAGGTCTCCTATTCCTCCTGGGGCCAGTTGGAGAGATCTGCTCCTAATCAGTATCTTAGGGTGCAAAGTGTGGGACACAGGGCTGGAGGAATCCTCGTTTTGCAGCCCTGTCAGAGGTGTGTCAATCCTTTAACCATTTAGGTTTTCCAAGGAGAGTATCTTTTTTGTCCCCCCCCCCCCCCAACTGGAAAACAGCACAGCATGCCATGACGAAATAATACATTGCTTCATTTTGTATGCAGTTCACTTCAACTACTTTATGTACGTATGGTCATAGACACCCAGGGCAATATACGGCCATGAATATAACTCACCATCCAAACAGATTGCTTTCATGTGTTTGTAGTAAAATCAGACAAGAAATCCCATGTTGCAGAACATTTTCTTCTGAAATTTTTTTGTAATGTTAGTGTTTAAGGTTTTAAAATAGTAATATACTAGAGGGTGGGTGCACAAAAAATTGTGCAATTGGGGGGTGGGGGGTCGCTCTGCCCGGCCTGTGCACTCTCGCACTCTGGGATCCCTCAGGAGATAACGACCTGCTCGCTTAGACCTGCTCCTGGGCTGCAGAGGGTAGGCCGAATCCCTAGGTGCAGCCCCTGGTCCAGCTCAGAGCAGGGCTGATTCGGAAGTTGGGGCGCCGCCCCTTGTCATTCACATAGCAGGGCGGATGGGGAGGTTGCAATGCCACCCTCAGTCAAGCTCAGGGAAGGGCCGATTGGGGGGTTGGGCACAGTCCCCTGTCACACTCAAGGCAGGGTTGATGGGTAGGTTGGGGCACCACCCCTTGTCACAGGCAGAGTAGGGCCAATCAGGGCTCCTGGTTGCAGGGAGGGGTACAGCCTGTAACACCAGGGCTGCAGAATGTGTGCCTGGGACAGGAACTACCAGTACAACAAGGGCAGTGCAATTCCAGCTCATGAAGGGGAGCTTAGGCAGCAGGAGGGAGTGTGCATGTCCACTGTCAGAGTCAAAGCAGATTCCTTGAGCCACTCCTCTGAACTCTCCCTCTAGGCCTCCCACAACACCTTCAGGGCTTGCCACCTGCCCCTCAACAGGTGCTGGCATGAGATGTTCTTCCTATACTCGTGTCTGCGAATCTTCCTCATGCTGAGGTCTAGACTACATAGCAGGGCGGATGGGGAGGTTGCAATGCCACCCTCAGTCAAGCTCAGGGTAGGGCCGATTGGAGGGTTGGGCACAGTCCCCTGTCACACTCAAGGCAGGGTTGATGGGTAGGTTGGGGCACCACCCCTTGTCACAGGCAGAGTAGGGCCAATCAGGGTGCTGAGGATCTCCCCCCTGTCACACACAAAGAAGGGCGGATCGGGGGGTTGGGGCGCGGCCCTCTATCATCCACAGAGCAGGGCCAATCAGGGGGTTGGGGCGCCACCACTGTCACACTCAGGGCAGGGCCGATGGGGAGGCTATGGTTCTACCCCATCACACAGAGAGTAGGGCCCCTGGGGGGGCGGGGTCCAGGCACAGCTCTCTATCACCCACAGAGCAGGGCCAATCAGGGGGTTGGGGCGCCACCACTCTCACACTCAGGGCAGGGCAGATGGGAGGTTATGGCTCTACCCCATCACACACAGAGCAGTGCCTGTGTGGTGGGGGAGTTTGGGGTGCCTCACCCTGTCACACACAGAGCTGCTGGGCAATCAAGGGGTTTGGGCGCTGCCCCCTGTCATGCTGATCTTGGTGCCAGGAGCCTCTCAGCTCCCCTGATCCCGGTGCTAGGAGGCATATTACCCTTTACTATATAGGATAGAGGCCTGGTGTATGGGTGGGGCTCACTGGTTTGCCCTGAAGGGTGTCCCCACTGGGGTGCCTGATCAGTCTGGGTGAGGGGCTGAGGGCTGTTTTCAGGCTAGGACTGAAGCTCCCAACTGCTCCTTTTTTTTGTTTTTTTGTTTTTTGTTTTTTTTTTATTCTGGGCCAGCTTTAGCTCTGAGGCTTGGCTCCAGCTCTGAGACCTCTGCTGCTGAAAATAGGTATCTGGTTTATTTAGGTTCTATAATCGAAACTCTGTATCAACTCCAACTCTGAGATCCCGGCTCGCTGAAAGCTGGTTTCTGGGGTTTTGTTTAGCTTCTATATTTGTTACAATGTTTCTTAAATTGCAAGGCAATGGGGAATGTTGCAGTCCTCAGTCACTGAAGCACGCAAGCCTCATGTTCAGTTTAAGCTGCCTGGCTGCCGGCCACCATCTTGGCTGGTAGTTAATTTGCATATCGCCCTGATTAGCCAATGGTAAGGGTAGTGGTCGTATGCTAATTACCATGTTTCTCTTTTATTAGGTAGGATATGCCTCTTTCTTTTTTTTCTGCTGACCTCCACCCAGCCTCCCCTATCCCTAGTCACTTGTCCTCACCCATTCCCAGTGTCCTGTCTCTGTTGATCTGTTGGTTGTGCTTATATTCTGAATATTTTAACAATACAATATGTAAAATTTAAACATTTAAGTATATTGTAATTTAAATCAGCACTTATGAAACAACTGTGTATAATTCAAAACTTGCCTCCAATCCTGAAACTTCATAATGGTACCTACAATTCTTGATGCTTCCCCCAAACCTACCATTTGCTTTTAGTCATTCTTAAATAACAGAAGCCAAATTCTTTACAATAAAATGCTGTCTGTACCTTTTCATTTTTAATTTAAGTATCTAATTCTTCTGGCACAGGGGCTTCCCCCTCTACTCCCCGAGAACCCAATCAGGTGAGTTACTGTACTGCATGATTCACGCTCTCTATGGTGTATCCTGTGATTGCCGGCAGCACCACACTCAGGACCTCTTACAGGGGTGTCCCATCGACTGTTGCAGAATTGCCGTGCCCCCATCATAACCATCTCCTGTGTGGCTGAAATAATCATCACAGGGATTGGACCACCATAAGTCAGAGGGGGCCTTCGTGCTGGTGGTGCCCATTTTTTATTGGAATGTTGATCTTCCTTTTGTTTAATTGGATGAGTTCAGTATGAATTTTGGAGAATAGGTCCTTAATGGATATAACATTGGCAAATATCTTCTCCCAGGCAGTAGACTTCCTTGTTTTGTTCTTGTTGTTCTTGTATTTGTTGGCTTCTTCTTCTCTGTAGAAGTGTTTTAATTTGAAGTCGTCCCCTTTGTTTCTTTTCTTGTCAGTTTCCATTGCCCTAGGAGCTGTATCAGTAAAGGTATTGTTAAGACAGATGCCTGATATTTTGCTTCTTCTAAGATTTTCATGGTTACCCACTTATGTTTAAGTCCTTTATTCATTCCCAGTTTATAATTGTGTATGGTGTAAGTTGGTGGTCTAGATTAATTTTTTTGCATGTATCAGTGCTATTTGTCCAACACCAATAATTATTATCTTTTTATTTTGGTTTTGTAATATCTTTAATGAAACAAAATAAAATTTCATCTTTGTTAATTGATTCATACTTGCTCTAAATCTGGCCTTTAAAAAAATCCCCTGGGGCACAGTCCCATCCGTTCTTTGATTTTCCTTCCACTGATCCCAAACCGCAGCTGTAGTCTGCATCCTTTCCAAGGACAAAAGCAGACCCGGAGGCCTCAAAGCCCCCCGCAGCACGCTCCTGCCCACGGGAGGTTCAGCGCACATCAACATCTGGACCATGGCTGCTGGGGACAGTCAAAGCCTGAGTATCAAAGTGGCAGCATGTCATCGCCTTCACCGGCCTGTTTCCAGCAGCACAAAACCAGTCCTCTCAGCCAGTGCTCTGGGGCCCCGCCATCAGGACGATGTGGTGGCGCCATCCCCTGGCAGCTGAGTGTCCCAGGCTTCTCTTTGGGAAGGCCTGGGACAGGTCCTTCGGGGATCTCTGTGTCCATGATATAAATCCGAGTGAGATCAGACAAAATGTTATCAATGATTGGCTTGGTAAGGTCGTCACTAAACACCTGCCACCATGGCTTCTCAGACTTGGCCTCAGCGGGCA
>NW_006285500.1:28345-29680 GCF_000327345.1 Myotis davidii
TCCCAATCCATGAATGTGGTGTGTTCTTCTATTTGCTTTTGTCTTCATTTATCTCTTTTAAATTTCCTGTAGTTTTCCAAGAACAGGTCTTTTACCTCCTTAGTTAAGTTTATTCCTAGGTTTCTTAATTTGTTGTTGCACTGGTAAATGGCATTTTTTCTTTTTGTATTTTTTAGTTTCTCTTTCTGTGAGTTCATTATTGTTGTATCAAAAGCCATAGAATTCTGGATGTTAATTTTGTACCCTGCTACATTACCAAATTCATTTATTAAATCTCCTAGATTTTGATGGAGTCTTTAGGTATTTCTATGGACAGTACCATGCCATCTGCGAATAATGATGGTTTTACTTCTTTTCTGCTTAGCATGCCTTGTTTGACTTCTTGTCTGATTGCATTGCCTACCACTACCAGTAATCTGTCAAACAGAAGTGGTGAGAGTGGGCATCCCTGTCTTGTTCCTATTCTTAGAGTAATTGGTTTTGCCCATTGAGTATGATGTTGTCTGTAGGTTTGTCACATAAGTCTTTTATTATGTTGATGAATGATCCCTCTATGCCCAGTTTGCTTAGAGTTTTTTTATCAAAAATGGGTGTTGGGTTTTGTCAAATGCTTTTTCTGCATCAATTGATATGACTATGTGGATTTTTTTCCTCTCAATTTGTTTATGTGATGTATCACGTTTATTTATTTTCTGATATTGTACCATCCTTGCATCCTTGAGAAAAATCCTACTTGACCATGGTGTATGATCTTTCTGATGTACTGCTGGATCCAATTTTTTGCTAAGATTTTGTTAAGGATTTTGGCATCTATGTTCATGAGGGATATTAGCCTGTAATTCTCTTTCATTGTGTTGTCTTTACCTGGTTTTGGTATTAGGGTAATGCTGGCTTTATAAAATGAGCTTGGAAGTGTTCCTTCCTCTTGAATTTTTTGTAGTAGTCTGACCACGATATGTTTTAGGTCTTTGTTGACTGGTAAAACTCCCCTGTGAAGCCGCCTGGCCCGGGCTTTTGTTTGCTGGAAACTTTTTGATGACTGCTTCAATATCTTCCATAGTTATTGGCCTTTTGAGATTTTTAGATTCTTCCTGATTGAGTTTTGGAATGTTGTATTTTTGTAGGCTTATGTCCATTTCCACCGGGCTGTCTAGTTTGTTGGAGTTGAGTTGTCCATAGTATTTTTTAACAATCATTTGTATTTCCGTTGGGTCTGTTTGTATTTTGTCTCTATCATTTCCGATTTATTTGGGTCCTCTCTGTTTGCTTCTTGGTGAGCCTGGCTAGAGGAAACATCAATCAGCTGCCTCCTGCACACCTCCTACTGGGGATGTG
>NW_006285500.1:29724-31583 GCF_000327345.1 Myotis davidii
ATGTAGAGTTAGATGACTTACTACCATTTTTTCTTGTTTTTTGAATAGGCCTGTAGAGCTATAAACTTCCCTCTCAGGACTGCTTTCATTATGTCCCATAGGTTTAGGATTGTTGTGTTTTCATTGTCATTAATTTCCAGGATGTTTTTCATTTCTTCTTAGATCTCATTGGTAAACCAATCAATTTTTAATAACATGCTATTCAGCTTCCAGTGTTTCAGTATTTTGGATTGTTTTTATTGTAGTTTATTTCTAATATTATGCCATTGTGGTCTGAGAAGACGCTTTCAATCTTCTTGAATTTGGGGAGACTTGTTTGTGACACAACATTGGTCTATTTTTGAAAATGTCCTATGAAGAACGTATATTCCTTGGCTTGGGGTAAAATGTTCCGAAGATTTCAATTAAATTCATCTGATCTAGTGAGTATTTAGGATTACTGTTTCTTTGCCAATTGTTTGTCTAAAGGATTTATCCAGTGATGTCAGTGGTGTATTAACGTCCCCTACTATGATTGTATTGTTGTCTATATCTCCCTTGAGCTTTTCCAGGATATCTTTCCGATATCTTCCAGGAGCTTTTTTATGTATTTGGGCCCTCCTGCATTGGGTGGATATATGTTTATCAGGTTTATATCCTCTTGTATTGATCCCTTTAGCATTATGAAGTGGCCTTCCTTATCTTTTCTTATGGCCTTAAATTTGAGGTCTATTTTGTCTGATATAAGTATTGCTACCCTGTTTTTTTTTTTCCATTTCCATTTGCCTGAAAGATATTTTTCCATCCCTGCACTTTCAGTCTGTGTGAGTCCCTTCTTCTGAGGAGGATCTCTTGTAGACAATAAAATATATGGGTCATTGTTTTTTATCCATTCAGCCACTCGATGTCTTTTGATTGAAGCATTAAGTCCATGTACGTTTAAAGTTATTATTGAAAGGTACTTGTTTGTAGTCATTTCTATTTTTTGTGCCTGCTTTCTTTTTAGCTTTTTCTTTTTCTTTTTACACTCGTCCTTTTAGCATTTCTTGCGTTGCTGGCTTGGTGGTGATAAACTCCCTTAGCCCTCTTTTGTCTGTTAAACTTCTTATTTCCCCTTCAATTTTGAATTATAGCCTTGCTGGATATGGTATTTTTGGATTCAGTCCTTTGCTTTGCATCACTTTGTTAATTTCCACCCATTCTGTTGTATCCTGATGTGTTTCTGTTAAGAAATCATTTGATAATGTAATGGGAGATCCCTTGTATGTAACTTTCAGTCGCTCTCTTTCTGCCTTTAAGATTCTCTCTGTCCTGAACATTTGTCATGCTCATTATGATGAATCTTGATGTGGGTCTTTTCGGCTTCACCTTGTTTGGAACTCTGCACTTGTGTGACTTTTTTATTTCCCACCTCAGGGATGTTTTCTGATATTATTTCTTTCAATAGGTTTTCTAACCCTTGTTCCTCTTTCTGTTGTTCTGGAAGCCGTATTATTCGCATGTTGTTTTGTTTCCTGTTGTTCCATTGCTCCCTAAGGTTCTCCTCCTGTCTTTGAATTTTTGTCTCCAATTGAAATTCAGTTTGGGTGTTTTGCTTCCCTGTCTTCAAATTCGCTAATTTGGTCCTTTGCTTCTCTTAATCTACTATAGAATCTTTCTTTTTTTTTTAATATATTTTTTATTGATTAAGATATTACATATGTGTCCCTGTCCCCACATCACCCTCCCCGCTCATAATGCCTAGAATAGAGCTTTGCTATCACATTGCGGTTGCACAGTGAATATTTGTTGAGCAAATGTCCTAAGGCCTGACATGGAGAGTGAGAGAAAGGAGCATCTTCTAGAGCAGTGATGGCGAACCTATGACACGCGTGTCAGAG
>NW_006285500.1:33596-35836 GCF_000327345.1 Myotis davidii
TATTCTCCAATTGCAGTACATTTTGGGTGTGTTTTGCTTCCTTGTCTTCTAATTCACTAATTCGGTCCTCAGCTTCTCCTAGTCTACTATAGAATCTTTCAATGGTGTTTTTTACTGCAGCTATATCACTCTTCATTTCTTCTTCGTTTTCCATAATTTATTTATTTTTTTTATCTGTTTCTTCTATATTCTTGCATAAGTTGTTCATATTTTCCTGCATCAGCTTTATGCATTGTAGCACTCTTAATCTGAATTCTTTTCCTGTCAAACTGCATGCCTCTGTTTCACTTTGCTGCTTTTCTGGCAAGTCCTCTTTTTCTTTCCTCTGGGGGTTTCTTTGTCTACCCATGTTTGATCTCTCCAACATATCTAGATGTTGATTCATTCAGGGGCTGCTCCTTGGGTGGCAGTAGCTCCTCGAGTTGTGGTTGCTCCTCAAGCAGTTGTGGTCGCAGCAGCTCCTTAGTTGACAGCCGCTCCTCTGGTGGGTGCTGTTCACAGCTGTGGTGGTTCCTCTGCCTGGTGGGGGGAGGCTTCACACACAGCTTCCATTCCTCAGACGAATGATGTGCTGATCACGAGGCTGCTGTTCCTTGGATGGGGGTGGGCTACACACGCAGCTGCTACTCCTTGAACTGGGGCAGACTGCTCACATGGCTGCTGATCCTTTGATGGGGCCTGGATGCACACTGCTATTGTTCCTCTGATGTGTGGGCTGCTTGTGGGGCTACTGCTCCTAGGACTTGGACAGGTTGATTGCAAGTCTCTTGCTCCTCAGATGTGGATGGGCTGCTTTCAAGGCTGCTGATCTTTGGACGGGAGTGAGCTACACATGTGGCTGTTCCTCCTCGGATGGGGACACGCCACTCACCCATCTTCAGCTCTTCGGATAGGTGCAAGCTTTTGTGGATCTGCTCCTCGGACCACTTGTGCTGTGTAGGACTGCCGCTCCTCGGACATGGGTTGTGTGCTCGTGTGGTTGCTGCTCCTCAGACAGAATTAGGCTGCTGCTGCTCCTCAAATGGGGCATGGCCACTCGCAGAACTGTTGCATTTCAATGGGGGTGGGCTGCCCACACAGCCTCTGTTCCTAGGATTGGGCAGAGTGCTTCTGTGGCTGCTGCCACTTGGACGAGGCCAAGATGCTTATGCAGCTGCTGCTCCTCAGATTAGTGCAGGGTGTGCAGAGATGCTGCTTCTTGGATGGGGGCGGGCTTCGCAGGGTTGCAGCTCCTCAGATGTAGGAAAATTGCTCGTACGGCTGCTCATCCTTGGACAGGTAAGATTGCTCACATGGTTGCTGCTCCTCGGAATGGGAAGCAGGCCACTCACACAGCTGCTTCTACTTGGACAGGGCAGGTCACATGAGGCTGCGGCTCTTAGTCTTGAGGCGGGCTGCTCATAGGGCTGATGTTCCCTCAACAAGTGCGTGCCACTCAGGCGACTGCTGCTCACATGGTTGAAAAATAATGTGAAAAGAAGTATGAAATAAAGGAATAAACAAAAAAAGGAGAACAAAGAAGAATGCAACAAAAAACTAACGGAATAATGATAATAATAATAATAATAATACATAAAAATGAAAAATTGAAATGTCATTCCTTAGGTTGGCTTAAGATCCCAGTTTTCAGGAATGTCTGTGCTTTTTATTGTTGTTGTTTTTGTTGTCATTGCTGGGACTGAAAGCCCTGCTATAGGCCAAACCATCATTACTCCCAGGGACTAATCAGATTATTTTAATCCTTCATCTCATTCAGGGTGGAATCTGGATGTGGCTGTTTTTCCTTGCTTGGGGCCTGGAGGGAGGCATTATAGCCTTAGGAGAAAATGGTGGCCCAAGTCCTGGGCTCAGGGGTGACTCAGCACTCAATTTACTGACGCTTCTTCTGGCCCCCCTTCTCTTCCCAGCCTCTCCCCAGATTCGACTTGTCTGCACCCACTCCCACTCTTCAGCACAGGTGAGTGTCTGTATACAAAATGTCCTATGAACAGGGTTCAGTGAAAACAAACAAACAAATGCTGGCCACTGAAATGGGGCAGGCTGAGTCTCTGTAAGCTCCTCTCTTACTGGCACTGCATGGTCTGGTCAGCGCTACAGGCTGCACTTTTAGACTCAGTCCTCTGTAACTATGGAAACCAGATCTCAAATCCCCCTGCAACAACTGTCCTGGGAATCTCCTTTCCTCAGTCAGGAGCTGTGCCTGTCCCGAGAGTCTTGGCTGTGTGCTTCGTGGTCTCCCT
>NW_006285501.1:0-3651 GCF_000327345.1 Myotis davidii
ATGCAGATGATACATACATACACACACAGAGGACGTAAGAACATGCACATATAGACTTATTTTCCTAGAAAGAAACAGAAAGAAACTAGAAGCTAATGAAAATGTTACTGAGAGGAAAGGATAGCAACAGAGAGTAAGATTTCTAATACTTCTTTATATAGTTTTGATTTTGAACATGTAAGTATTTTTCATTTTCAATAAATTTTAAAATGACAAAAAAGCAAACTCTAAAGTTGAATATAAACACTAACAAAACTAAATGTATATTAAAAAGGTAACAAAATCATTTAGAAAATAAGAATTTGTGCAAGAATTTGAACACACTTTTCTGATTATGAACCCTTGTGGGACACAGTTGAAGGACAAAACAAAATGCAAAGAAATCTTGAACGTTACTCCGTAGGTTTGTTGTTCATGGTAACATTGGTGCTATAATTCCTAGATTCTTGTGAATATAGAACAAAATAAATGAGTAACTGTATTGATATAATTGGGTATCAGGGTTCTCACTATGGGAAAAATAAAGAGCTTTATGCCATCCAGCAGTGTGGTTATCAGACTTAAATTGGAAGTATCAGCACAAGTTCACAATTTACATAATTTATACCTCCCTGCACTTAGAGTGAGTCTAAGAGTAATGACAAGTCCCAGTAGTGACAAGCACACCCAGCACCCAGACTTTGGTTGCTAAATACCGGTTCTCACTAGAAGGAACAAGGACTCTTTGAATACATGTCTGATTCCCGGACTGGGGAGGAAGAAGTATAAGATGAACCTGGAACATCTCATTATGCCAGAAAGCAGGAGAGTGCCTATGAGGATACAAGAATGAGCTTAAGTAGATTCCACAGTCAAATTCGGAACAGTTGGAGCATCAAGAGGAATAATGATGACAGCATATAGGGTTACTAAAAAGGTGGGGGACTAATGAAGCTATTCTTTACTGAAAAAATATTAGCTTAAAAATATGGAAAGAATACAATTGGAAATCACCACTTTCCAGTCCCCAGTGTAATGACTGATACAGGCAAAGACGATCAATGGGTGCCAAAACCATTCAGTAGGTGAAAGGCTAGGAACAGGATATTTACACAGCCTCAAAATTCTATCCCCTGGGTTATTTATTGAGTACAAAGCCCCATGGTGCCTTTGCAGTGAGGAATCTGGCAGATTCTACCTTGATCAAGTCATCAGACTAATCATGTCCGATAGTGAGACAAATTGGCATTAGATGCACAATGTGGTACAATGGGAAGTACATAACATCACACGTGGTCTTCCTGTGAAAATATCTGATTGGAAGAAGCACTCAGACTAATAGCGATTGTGGGACATTCAATACAACAAGTGGCCTCAACTCTTCAAGTATGTTGTGAAAAAGGCAGAGGAACTGTTTTCTAGACAAAAGATGATATGGCAACAAAATTCAATATTCAATATCTAGCTTGAACCTGGAATGAAAAAAAAGCTATACATGATATCTTTAGAAAGTAGGAGAAATTTTAATGTAGAGTAGATAAAGTATTGTATTAATGGTAATTTTCTTAGGTCTGATAATTTTATTATTTAAAATTAGGATTGTTAGGAAATGTATCAGCTGAAGTGTCTTAGAAATAAAGATTGAAGAGGTTCTCTATGTCCTAATATTTTAAAAAGTCTCTTCAGAATATTTTACATAAAAAAGCAAGATATAGCTTGGTGTGTATAATCCTATCTTGGTTAAAAAGTGGGGAAGTTATTAAAATTATACAGTTTTTAAAATATTTTTAAAATTGATTTTAGAGAGAGGAAGGAGAGGGATAGAGAGATAGAAACATCAATGAGAGAGAAACATCGATTGGCCACCTCCTGCATGCCCCCCACTGAGGATCAAGCCCACAACCCGGGCATGCGCCCTGACCAGGAATTGAACAGGTGATCTCCTGGTTCATGGGTCAATGCTCAACCACTGAACCACACTGTCTGGGCTACTTTTAAAAAATTATTGATTTAGAGAGAAAGGCAGGGAGAGAGAAACAGTGATTTGCTGTTCCACTTATTCATGCACTCACTGATTGATTCGTGTATGTGTCTATAGTGGGGATTGATCTGCAACCTTGGTGTATCTGGCCGATGCTCTAACCAACTGAGCTGCCCTGCTAGGACTATTGTACCTTTTCTATTTTAGATACACAAGTACCTACCATGGTCTTACAGTTGCCTCCAGTATTCAACCTGGTAGCATGCTGTCCAGGCTTGTCCCCCAGGAGTAATAGGCTAACCCAGTGGTCGGCAAACTCATTAGTCAACAGAGCCAAATATCAACAGTAAATCGATTGAAATTTCTTTTGAGAGCCAAATTTTTTAAACTTAAACTATATAGGTAGGTACATTGTTATTAACATAGGGGAAAAATATCCCCAATGTAAGCAAATAAACAATATAGGCCTATTTAAGTAAATTATGGTATACTCAGAAGATATGGACCAAGTATATGCCATGCCACATTTAAAATTGTATTCATGTAGGTATATAGGATGTGCCCCCAAAGTGTATACACACACTTTGCATAATTTATAAAGGCAGTGTTTATTAAAATACATTTTATTTTCAAAATTGAGTTATTAGCTGTTAAAGTGTGTATACATTTTTTTGGGAAGCCCTGTATGCAGGCACAAAGCCATATAGCTGTCTTTGGCTGATGAGATTATAGGTACTTACTTTTTTTTCCTTCTGTTTATTTATTTTTTTAAATTTCTCAGAAAATGAGATTTTTTTATAACTAATTTTTTTAAATAGTGAAGTTATTTCTGTAAATAGGACTGGAAAGTCCATGTACAGAAAGCTGTGCTTTTAAAAACATTTGCAAACATGAGTAGTTATTATCTTGTGTTTCCAAATGGAAAGGTACAGTCCAGACACCCTTCCCACTAACGCCTAGGTTGAGCAGAGACTGCAGGCCGCTCAGAGGTTGGGGACAGCCGCTGTCTCTCCAGCTCTTGTAACACTTCTCAGTGTAACTTGTGGTTGCAGTGGGGTGTGCTGCCCACGGGCTAGGATATCAAAACAAACCTGTCAGCCTGCCGACAACCCTGAGGGCAGCTCTGCGCAAGAGCAAGTCAACATCCGCTGGACCATGGCAATGCTCGCCTACTCACTCCCCAGGGAACGATCACACTTGAGGGGGAAAACATATCCTCATCTTGACAGAGTGGCCCTTGTCAGCCCAGACAGCACCTGGGGCTCAGGACCGCTGTAATAAGCTGACAGAAGCATACATCAGCATATTTTCATGACTCTGGAATGAGGGATGCTGGCTTCCTGTAAAGAAGTTGAAGACATCCCAGTTTCCATCAACTTGCTGGCTGCCAACCCAGTGAACACAGCGAGGTTTACTCTGTCATCGGCACAGCATACTCAAGGATGGCGGTTTGGAGTCCAACCCAAATTTGAAGCTCCCCTTCTTTTCGTTTGTTCTCCATTTTGGCAAATCTCATTACCGCTCAGAGCCCAAGTTCCTCAGGGATCTCTAGAAGAGCTGTGGAGATGAGATGAGTTTAGGAAATGGGGAGGGCAACAGTAGATTTACAGTTGTGAGTACATGTGACGGTTTATTCTTGTATTATTATTTATTAATTATTGTATTTTCCAAATGAACAATTATAAACCTAC
>NW_006285501.1:4446-5574 GCF_000327345.1 Myotis davidii
TGCTTTAATTATGTTCAATTTGTAACAATGAAAATACATCCTGCATATCAGATATTTACATTATGATTGATAACAGTAGCCAAATTACAGTTATGAAGTAGCAACGAAAATAATTTTATGGTTGGGGGGTCACCACAACATGAGGAACTGTATTAAAGGGTCGTGGCATTTGGAAGGTTGAGAACCACTGCTTTAGACATTGGAGGTGTTTTCTAATGTCGGTGAGACCACAACCGAATTAAATAAGTGATTGACTTGGTAGTCTCTTCGGCTATTTAAGTTTGAAGAAATGTGCTTATTTAGATTGGTAACTTATATTTTCTTTGTGGAAGTGTTTAACCAAAATTGGCGACCTGGGTGCTTGTTAGTTACTTATTCCCATTCAGTCATGATCTTGGGCTCTGGGTTACCCGAGATTCCCAGTTTCCCAGGGGCTTGCCCGACACTGTTGTCTACTGGTTTTCCAACCTGATTGGTATCTCTTGTTGTCTAGGTCCCATTTTTCTCTCAACCTTTACATATTAGTGATTCCCCAGGATTCCTTCCTCAGACCTCTCCTTTATTAGTCTCCCTGGATTATTTAACTCATTAGGAAAGCTTTACAAGCACATACATGCTCACATTCTAACTATGTATCTCCAGCCCTGGTTGGAGGCTCATGATACTGGTTGTCCAGTTGCACAGTGACATCTCCACTCACTTGTCCTCCTTGATGGCAGTTCAAGCACAGCATGTGCCAAACGGAGCTCCTCTCCATGCCATTGTGAGTGTCACTGCCATCCATCCAGTCGCCTAGCTCTGTGGGCTCATTATACTCCTGGGCCTCCCAACCCTTTCCCCATCCCCAAGCCTGTCCCTTATATCTCCTGTGCTCTCAAATCATCTTTTCTTTCCTGGCTCTTGTCAATCTTTAATTTAGCCCCCCCTCCCATTTCCTGCCATCTTGAAGTCAGCTTGCTTCCAGCTCTGTGTTTCTGAAATCCCAATATGATCCTGGCCATGTCCCTGCTTAAAATGCTCCGGTGGCTCCCCTTTGTCCTCCAGGAAAGTCCAAGTCTTACGGGCTCTGAGGCCTCTGTGATTGGCTCCTGCTCACCCTTTGACTCCATCTTCTGTCATTCCCTGAGC
>NW_006285502.1:0-433 GCF_000327345.1 Myotis davidii
GGTCACACATATCTATATAGAAAAAAGCGTAAGTGACATGAGTGGTTGGCATGATACAGACTGACCACCAGGACGCAGAAAGTCAACACAGGAGCTTCCTGGTGGTCAAAGCTCTCACTCAGCGAGAGCATCACTCAGCCAGAAGCCGGGATAATGGCTCAAAAGTGCAGCTTTGACAGCAAGAGCCTCTGCTGCCTATGTGACAAGGCTACGAAGCATTGGTGGAAGGTGGAGTGGGGCTTGGATGAGTGGGAACAGTGCAGCACCTGGCTCCAGTTTGGGTTCCTACCCGCTGCCTGCCGTTTCGTGCACTGCTACATCCCTCAGGAGGTATCAGACCTAATCTGGCAGTCCCACATCTCCCAAGGGGTCCCAGATGCGAGAGGGCGCAGGCCAGGCTCAAGGATGCCACCAGTGCTTGAATTTCGTTGAC
>NW_006285503.1:0-305 GCF_000327345.1 Myotis davidii
ATTTACACAATGGAATACTATGCTTCTGTAAAACAAAAGGAACACTTGTCATTTGCAACATCATGGGTGGACCCAGAGAGCATATGGTGAGCGAAATAAGCCAGTCAGAGAAAGATAAATATCACATGATCTCACTCATTTGTGGAATATAATGAACAAGGCCCGAGGGAGGGTGTGGTTTGGCTTTAGTGGGTAGAGAGATGGGCGCTTGGCTCCTGCCGACCTCTGGGGAAAGGGCATGCACTCAGACCCTTGTCCCGGCACCCAAGGGCCTGAACGAGAAAGGCACTTCCGAGCAGCAGGCG
>NW_006285504.1:0-555 GCF_000327345.1 Myotis davidii
GTGACACATCCCTCCAGAAGGGCTATGAATAGAGCATTCATCTTTCTCTTTCTCTCTCTCTTCTGTCTCTCCCCCATCCCTTCTCCTTCTCTCTCTTTGTAATTTATTTTAGAGTAAAGCGGATTGTCTTGTAAATGTGTTCACAGTTTGATGCCATTGATCTCCTCTCCCCATGGAGTTCAAAAGTCCTTCTGCCTTCTGTATTTCCTGTAAATTCAGAGTTCAATAAAAAATTAAAGAATCTTAGTCAGATTCAGATCCACTTTAAAAATATTGGCCTCTGCTTAATGTTCACTGGCGAATCATTGATGATGTTATGCTTGAACATTGACCCACTAAAGTGGTTTTATGGTAATTTTGGTGAGAATATCTATTTATTCACTGAGAAATGCTCGAGTAAATAAATAAAGCATATCTGTGATAGTACAAAGATTATTGTGTATTTATTATGCTCTAGCATTATTTTATTTCATTTAATTTAGTATGAACTCAGGACAAAGACATTAAATAACTGACCCTGGGAGATCAGATGGAGGAGACAGAACTTATTCTTGA
>NW_006285504.1:4384-5240 GCF_000327345.1 Myotis davidii
ACTTTTCTTCTCAATTTTCTGCTCTCATTGCTACTGCCCTAATTTAGGCCCTTTGTTGTGTGTGTGTGTGTGTGTGTGTGTTTATTGATTTTTCACAGAGAGGAAGGGAGAGAGATAGAAAATTAGAAACATCGATGAGAGAGAAACATCGATCAGCCGCCTCCTGCACACCGCCCTCTGGGGATGTGCCTGCAACCCAGGTACATGCCCTTGACCGGAATCGAACCTGGGACCCTTCAGTCCGCAGGCCGACTCTCTATCCACTGAGCCAAACCGGTTTTGGCCGATGTTTCTCTCTCATTGATGTTTCTAACTCTCTATCCCTCTCCCTTCCTCTCTATAAAAAGTCAATAAAATATATTTTAAAAAATAAAAATAAAGACATGCCATGGGCAAGAATAGGAGTAAAACTCTGATTACTGTTCCTTTAAAACAAACAAACAAACAAACAAAAAACTTCAGAAAAATAATACCATGCTGCCTCTAAATATCACCCCTTCAGAGAATCCTCCAAACTCAACAGAAAAAAAACAATACTACTGCCAACTTGCACACCGAATTAAGAATTAATTGATTAATTCATTCACAAATCATTTATTGGGTGCTTTGGAAATAAAGACCACACAAAGGAGAAGCAGCAAAGGTTATTGTTTCAGAGCTGGCTGTAGCAAAGGAGTCAGCCACCACTCTTATGTTTTGTCAGAGACTCAAAGGTAGAGCAGGGAGAATGCTTTATAGTGGAGGAAAAATTCCAGGACGCTTTAGGTATGATTGGAGGCTATCAACATGGGGAAGTTGGATACAGGCTATTTAGAAGTAGGACACCCTATGATTTTGGTTAGGGTGCATCTTTGTC
>NW_006285505.1:0-370 GCF_000327345.1 Myotis davidii
CTATAAGAGTATCCTTAATACAGTTGACCCTTGCACAACTCAGGGGTTAGGGGAGCCAGCTACCTGCACAGATGAAAATACTCACATAGCCCTATCTGGTTTGGCTCAGTGGATAGAGCGTCGGCCTGTGGACTGAAGGGTCCCAGGTTTGATTCCAGTCAAGGGCATGTACCTTGGTTGCGGGCATATCCCCAGTAGGGAACACTCCTGCAGGAGGCAACTGATCGATATTTCTCTCTCATCAATATTTCTAACTCTCTATCCCTCTCCCTTCCTCTCTGTAAAAAAACAATAAAATATATTTTTAAAAAAGAAAAGAAAATACTCACATAACTTAAGTCATCAGTATTTACAAAAACAAAAACAACCC
>NW_006285506.1:0-482 GCF_000327345.1 Myotis davidii
CCTGTTACATAAAATGTAACAGAGAAATTATTTTATGCCTAGTTTAGTGATAACTAGCATTTTTAAAACAAACACTTACAAATTAAAACCACTCACAAAAACTTATCCTTCTGCCTTCTACCCACAGTTATCTTGAGAAAAGACACAGTATCTTGCTAAAAAAAAAAAAAAAAAAAGCCTGACTGTATTTGTGGACTCATTATTTCCTGCAAGCATGCCAGCTGTGCATATAACACAGAGGTCACTTCACTCTCAGTATCGTCAATTATGTTTTTGAAACAGCTAACTTGATATATTCCCCAAGTTAATACCCTGTTTGTCTGTCTAGACTTGACCATTTACATGCTGAAGTGTTCATCTGTGTAAATTACCTCCAAGGCTAACATGAACGGGGGGAAGGGCCACCTCTTATCCCACTTGGGTATTGCTAATTTAAAGTCCTCTAACAAATAAGAAACTATGCTGAGGTCACTAATCTGACA
>NW_006285507.1:0-297 GCF_000327345.1 Myotis davidii
GGTTCATAGGTCAATGTTCCACCAGCGAGCCCCACTGGCTGGGGATATTGAGTATTTTCTGTTCTGTCACCGTCCCCAGGGCTATCTTGCTGGGTGGCTCTGGTCCTCATGCAGGTGATGTAAAGTGACGCCCTGTGTCTCTAAGTCCCAGAGACCTTCCCGTGCTGATGCATTTAATCACATCATCGAAGCTCTCAGGTGTTGCTGTTCCCACAGAGCCCCCTAGGAAAGCGTGTGAGCACTGGGGAGCAGTCTAGCTCACGAGGTGGGACACACCTGTTCCAACATTCTGGTTTT
>NW_006285508.1:0-428 GCF_000327345.1 Myotis davidii
CAGGGCCAATCAGGGGGTTGTGGTGCCACCCCTTGTCACATACAGAGCCGGCCAATCAGGAGATTGGGGCACTGCCCCGTGTCAAACACAGAGCAGGGCCCATAAGGGGGGTTGGGGCTCCGCACCCTGTCACACACAGAGCAGGGCCGATCAGGATGTTCTGATGTCACCCTCAGTTACACTCAGGGTAGGGCCAATTGGGGGGTTGGGGCATCGCCCCCTGTCACACTCAAGGCATGGTCGATGGGGAGGTTGGGTCGCTGCCCTGTCACCCAAAGAGCAGGGCTGATCAGGGGGTTGGGGCACTCCCCCCGTCACACTCAGGGCAGGGCCGATGGGGAGGTTGCGGATCCACCCTGTCACACACAGAGCAGGGCCCATGGAGGGTTTGGGGGGCCGCACCCTATCACACACAGAGCAGGGCTGAT
>NW_006285509.1:0-1474 GCF_000327345.1 Myotis davidii
GCTTCACAGGGGAGTTTTACCGAACATTCAAAGGAGAACTAAGTCCTTCTCAGACTATTCCAAATAATTCAAGAGGAAGGAACACTTCCAAGCTCTTTCTATGAAGCCAGCATTACCTAATCCCAAAACCAGATAAAGACACCACAAAGAAAGAATTACAGGCCAATATCCTTGATGAACATAGATTCAAAATCTTCAACAAAATTCCAGCAAACTAGATCCAGCATTACAATAGAAAGATCATACACCATGACCTAGTGGGATTTATTCCAGGAATGCAAGGCTGGTACAATATCCGCAAATCAATAAACGTGATACATCACATAAACAAATTGAGAGACAAAAATCACATAATCATATCGATTGATGCAGAAAAGGCATTTGACAAACTCCAACACCCTTTACTGACAAAAAGGCTTAGCAAAGTGGGAATAGAGGGATCATACCTCAAACTAATAAAAGCCCTGTATGACAAACCTACAACCAACATCATACTCAATGGGCAAAACTAAAACCATTTCACTTAAGAACAGGAACAAGACAGGGATGCCCACTTTCACCACTCCTGTTCGACATAGTAATAGAAGTGCTAGCCATAGTGATCAGACAAGAAGAAATAAAAGGCATCCAAATTAGAAGAAATAATAGGCATCCAAATTGGAAAGGAAGAAGTAAAATTGTCATTATTGGCAGATGACTTGATACTGTACATAGAAAACCCTAAAGACTCCATCAAAAAATTATTAGACCTAATAAATGAATTTGGCAATGTAGCAGGATACAAAATTAAAGCCAAGAAATCTATGGCATATTTATACGCCAATAATGAACTTAAAGAAAGAGAAATTAAAAATCAATCCCATTTACCATTGCACCAAAAAAATTAAGATACCTAGGAATAAACTGAACTAAAGAGGTAAAGGACCTCTACCCAGAAAACTATAGGACATTGAAAAAAGAGTGAGAGGAAGACATAAACAGATGGACTTATATACCGTGTTCATGGATTGATAGAATCAACATCATCAAAATGTCCATACTACCCAAAGCAATTAAAATAACAACAGCATATTTCACAGATCTAGAATGAACTCTCCAAAAATTCATCTGGAATAATAATAATAAAAAAAATAGCTGCTGCGATCCTTAGAAAGAAGTACAAAGTAGGAGGGATCTCAATACCAGATATCAAGCTGTATTACAAAACCACTGTTCTCAGAACTGCCTGCTACTGTCATAAGAACAGACATATAGACCAATGGAACAGAACAAGGAACCCATAAATTGGCCCAAGCCATTATGCTCAATTAATATTTGACAAAAGAGGCAAAAGCATACAATGGAGTCAAGACAGTCTCTTCAATAAATGGTACTGGGAAAATTGGACAGATATATGCAAGAAAATGAAACTAGACCACCAACTTATACCATACACAAAAATAAACTCAAAATGGATAAAGGACTTCAAATGTAC
>NW_006285509.1:1776-6585 GCF_000327345.1 Myotis davidii
TCATAGCAGCACAATTTATAATAGCTAAGATTTGGAAACAGCCTAAGTGCCCATTAGCAGGTGAGTGGATTAAAAAACTGTGGTACATCTACACAATGGAATACTATGCTGCTGTAAAAAGGAAGGAACTCCTACCATTTGCAGTAGCATGGATGGAGCTGGAGAGCATTATGCTAAGTGAAATAAGTCAGTCAGACAAAGATAAATATCACTCATTTTTGGATTATAATGAACAATATAAACCAATGAACAAAAACAGATGTAGAGACAGAGAAGCATTGATCAGATGCTCAAAACTCAGAGGGAAGATAAGGGAGGGTGGGGGTCAGGGGGAGAGATCAACCAAAGGACTTGTATACATGCATATAGGTAGAAGAGATGGATGTGAACAACAGGGGGTGAGGGTGATGGCAGGATTAGGGGGATAAGAGTAATTGGGGGGATAAGGACACATTTGTAATATCTTAATAAAGGGGAAAAATTTAAAAAACATTTAAAAAAAAGAAAGAAAAAGCAGGCAGTGTTTTCACAAAGTAAATGTACAGTGATTTGAAATACAATGAATGAAAGCAATGCATGGCCTTCCGATAAAAAAATATTTGAAGATTAAAAAAAAAAGAAATGAAATAAAAGGCCTTTAATAGGCTTTTCAGTAGCCTGGATACAGCCAAGAAAGAATCAGTGAGTGAAAGATACGTCAATAGAAACTTTCCACACTGAAATGCAGAGATATCATACTCTGAAAACCTTCAGCAACATATAAAATAGTAATTTTTACTATAACTATATTTACCAAACAATCTATATATATAAAAGCCTAAGTGACCATTATGACTGAACAACTGGAATGACCAGAACAACCACTTGACCAGTTGCTATGATGCATACTGACCACCAGTAGGCAGATGCTCAATGCAGGAGCTGCCCCCTGGTGGTCAGTGTGCTCCCACAGCCAACCTCCCAGGGCCCTTCCCTCAATCAGACCTGATTGGGACTGGGCAAGATAGCCCCAATCAGCCCTGATTGCTGGCCAGGCCCAGGGACCCCACCCCTGCACGAATTTGTGCACTGGGCCTCTAGTTTTAACATAATCACCTTTTTTAAAGACCCTATCTCCAAACCTAAAACCCCAATCAGGGGGCTGACTGTCCAACCTCCTGTGGTCCCTCCCCCTAGCCAGCGGGCCTCAATCACCGGCCAGGCCGAAGGACCCACCTGTGCACAAACTCGTACACTGGGCCTCTAGTTCAGACATTTTTTGAGAAGAATATGAGATTGCATAGGGACAAGACCTTTCAATAGAAAAACTATATTGGTCAACAAAATGTCTCAGTAACATGAATACTTATAATCATTAAAACTGAAATTTTAAGGAAGGTAATGTTAATGCAAAATGCTTCAAACCTCTAAAGAATTTTTATAAGTTTATTTGAGCCAAAGTGAAGACAATTGCTGGGAAGCAGAATCTCAACAGATTAGGATAATGCTCTGGAGAATGGCAGTTTTTCACCTATTTTTAGACATTATAATCAAAGGAGGAGACATAGGTGGGCTACATGAAATCCATTGGTGATAGATTAGAGAAAGCAAAGTGGGGAAACCTCTGAGAATGGATAAAGAGTAAAATGATAGATACATACTTCTTTTACTTAAGTGGATACAGGATAGTTAACAGTCAACAATTAACATGATAACATTAACAATGAAGGAATGTGTGGTATCTGTCCTAACACCCCGGGCATTTGGTTGTGCCCTGAGGAGTCCAGAAAAAGGGAAGTTACAAGTTACCCTGACATTTCAAGGATATGTTATCATAGATGCAAAAGGACAATAGGCTCCGCTAAGGTAAAGATTGACTTTGTCAGGAAGATACCAGCCTAGGAGGTGACTACCCACCACCTTCCCTCCTGGCTGGCCAACCTCCCGCAGCCCCCCCACCCCCCACAGGCCAACCTCCTGCAGCCTCTCCCTCTAGTTGGCCAATCTCCCATGGCCCGTCCCCCCGCAGGCTCCTTGCCTGTGAGTATAGTTTGTAAGACTGCCATGCAGGCCTTCACTGAGCTTGTCAGGTTAGCATGTGGCCTCTTTCATCCTCACAACTTAATATATATTGATTCAGCTATTTTAATAGAGAATAAATAACTATGGCTTTAACAAGAAGGAAGGTTTATTTCTCTTACATATGAAAACCTAAACTGATAGAACAGAAGGATAAAGAAATCCCAATCAACAAAATTATCAATAGACTCATATTCCTTTCTTCCTGATGCTCTGCTGCTGGAAACTATCCATTGTCTACACTATCATGAAAGTGCAACAGGAGAACCCAGAAGGCTGATGAACCTTGAGCTTTGGCAAAGGATAAAGCTATGTACCAATTGTTCTGTCGAGACAATGGTGGCTCAAGCAATTTTCTGACCTTCAAGTAAATCTTTACTAATACTTACTGACCTTTAAGATAGTTTGTCTGCTACCAGATTGCCTGCCTGACTAAGGACAAGATGTGTATCTAAAATTGAATAAAAAGCTAATGGGGCCTGGGTACCAGTGAAGCCTTTCCACTAGAGAATGGCTCTCTGCCTGCCCCCCTCCATGATATCCAAATTCATATTTCTTGTCTAGGCTCTTCATTTGTGCACTGCCCTTCTCCAGGTCCTGAACCCTAGCTATGCAGGTTGTGGCTTTCATACTCTGCCAACCCTTCTATCCTTCCTAGTCTCAGAGTGAAAGAAAGCTCATCATCATCACATATGCTTATACCCATCAGGAGAAAAAATAGAAAATGAATTTGAGGCCAGGCATCTTTTTTTAAGGATAGGACCCAAGAGTTGCACATCAGAGCATGATAACCAAACCTAGCTGCCAGGGATTCTGGGAAATGCAGTCTTTAGCTGTTGGCTACCCAGTTTAACAGTGGAGGTTGTTAGTAATGGGAGAAGAAGAAGAAGAAGAAGAAGAAGAAGAAGAAGAAGAAGAAGAAGAAGAAGAAGAAGAAGAAGAGGAAGGGAGGAAGAAGAAATATTGAGGACATTTTGCAGTCCAGTTCACTGTGTCCAGGTCACAGTACACTCTCTGGTCACCAAAATATTGATGAATACCACGTTCCCTAGGGAAACAACCCAAACTGCCATGCAGTTACTTTATCTAACTCAAAACCTACCATCTCTGGATGAAACATGTTTCTATCAGGTTTGAATGTGACTTCTCAAGGTCTGGCAATCTATAAATTTAAATACAAATGATCAACCTCTCCATAATCAAATATACCATGGTGAAGAGGGATATAATAACCACACTTAAAGCTCCCATTCTGGAAAAGGGAAGAATGGGAAAAACATGACACTCATTGCCAATTGCAGTTATCAAATTCTGCTGCCCAGCAATTGTGAAAATTTCCTGCCCTGGCAGTGGAGTGCCACTGGTTCTACTCTAGGAGTAACTCCCTTATCTCTTATTCTGGAGGTACCTATTTGAAATAGGGTGCACAGTTTTTTATAGCCCAATTTCTGCCAGTATGCATTTGAGGGACTAGCGGTTAGATTTTAAACAGACTTGGGCATTATAAATCCATCAACAAATTAGAATACTACTAGTTTAGTTGTTTTCAATCAGTTCCATGTAAAAGTAACCAGGAACAGTAGTTCTTAAATTTGCCAACCTTTTCATGTATTTATTAACCTCTGTGCTCAACTGTTGTTCTGTTCCGCAATTATTATTTTTTATTCCTCAGTATAATGGTGGCTTACCTTGAAGGTACCCGAAACTGTGAGCTTAGGAGAGATGATAAAGCCCTTAATCTAAACTTTTCTGCTGGTCTGATTCCTATTTCTTGGCCAAGAACAATTATATGAGATGTTCTTGAGAAAGGCTTGGAGCAACAAACTTACCTCTGTGGTGTTGGGAGCACGGAAGCAGTTGATTTTTCCAAAACTGCAAAAACCTTAAATTATCAAATTCTCAATCAATTTAGACTATAGGCTACAAGTTGAAAGCCTACCTTATTATCTTCCCTTTCACCTTCTTTTTTCAAACTGGTTAACTCTTCCTTGCCTGTGTTTAGTTCTTGACTGCAGTACTTTGCTAAATGAAGTTATGATATACCAACAAAGTGACTTTTGTAGCTTCTCCTTGAGCTTCCAGCTCAGTAGGCAAATAGGCCTTCTTCAAGTGCACTGAAAAAAAAAGGTTTACCAAATGTTCACTATGACATAATACGGTTCACCATCTACCCAGCCTGCATTATGTGTTTCCTCACTGCCTGCTGACCAAAGTGTTAAGCAAGTAGCACATATTTTAGATTCTGCTATGTCAGATCTGCTTCAGGTAGCAAACTCAGTATAAGTATGTTTGAATGCTTTAACAGAGATCAGAATACAATGAATTTTTTTAAAGGTAGACAATTCATATGTCTCTCACAGAAAAGTCTGAATGGGAGGTAGACTGAAGAAGTCATTAAGATACCCAGCTTTGTCCTCTTTTTACTTTACTATCCCCAAGGATGTTGTCTTCATGTTTCGTTAAAAGTGGATCACCACCACTTATCCAGGTTCTGGACTACAAAAACAGATAAAGGGGAAGTGGTAAGCAAGAAGCTCCCTTTTAAGAATGTGACAGAGATTTCAGATTTTCAAAAATTTTGTGAGCCAATTGTTAAACACAGCCATTGTTAAAGATTGTATTATAGTCTTAGCTAGTTTGGATCAGTGGATAAAGTGTTGGCCTGAAAACTGAAGGGTCCCAGGTTCGATTCCAGTCAAGGGCATGTACCTCAGTTGCAGGTTCCTCCCCAGCCTGGGCCCTGGTCAGGAG
>NW_006285509.1:6910-7186 GCF_000327345.1 Myotis davidii
GTCTTTTCTTAGTTATTTTACTCTATTTCCATATTTACTACATTAGCAATGCTATTGATGTTATTTGCATCTATGTTATTAGCAAGGTGGGAATCTATCCTATATAGTAAAGAGGTAATATGCAAATTGACCATCACACCAACACACAAGATGGTCACCACCATGTGGTCAAAGATGGCCACACCCAAGTGGACACACAATGGCCACCACAATATGGCCGGCAGGGGA
This sequence comes from Myotis davidii, assembly GCF_000327345.1. NCBI lineage: Eukaryota > Metazoa > Chordata > Mammalia > Chiroptera > Vespertilionidae > Myotis > Myotis davidii. Next base: position 7,139 of record NW_006285509.1, read on the forward strand.
GGGCAGTTGGGGGCAACCAGGCCTACAGGGGAGGGCAGTTGGGAGGTA
>NW_006285509.1:16463-17006 GCF_000327345.1 Myotis davidii
CTCGCCCCAGTGCACAGATTCATGCCCCCGTGGGGTCCCTGGGCCTGACCTGCGGGATTGGGCCAAAACTGGCTCTCCAACATCCCCCGAGGGGTCCCAGATTGCAAGAGAGCACAGGCCAGCCTGAGGGACCCCACTGGTGCATGAATCCATGCACCAGGCCTCTAGTAGATAATAAATGAAAGGTAAAATAACTGTATTAGCTTGGTAGGGAATTATTAGCTACTGGTTTCCAGGGGTATTAGCTTCTTTTTGCTACTGTAATAAGTTACCACAAACTTAGTGGCTTAAAACAAAACAAATTTAGGCCTGACCAGTGTTGTTCAATAGCTAGACTGTCAGCCTGCCCACCAAAGTGTCGTGGGTTTGATTCCTGGTCAAGGCACATGCCTGGGTTGTGGGTTCAATACCTGGCCCTCTTGGGGGCACCTGCGATGTGTCTCTCTCACATTGGTGTTTCTCTCTCTCTCCCTACCCTCCATCTATTCTCTCAAAAATCAATGGAAAAATATCTTCCAGTGAGGATTAATTAAAAAAAGATTG
>NW_006285509.1:21500-24263 GCF_000327345.1 Myotis davidii
CTGACCAGTGTGTTCAATAGCTAGACTGTCAGCCTGCCCACCAAAGTGTCGTGGGTTTGATTCCTGGTCAAGGCACATGCCTGGGTTGTGGGTTCAATACCTGGCCCTCTTGGGGGCACCTGCGATGTGTCTCTCTCACATTGGTGTTTCTCTCTCTCTCCCTACCCTCCATCTATTCTCTCAAAAATCAATGGAAAAATATCTTCCAGTGAGGATTAATTAAAAAAAGATTGTAATATAAATTTACCATTAAACAAATTGTACCAAAAATGTAAATAATTAAAGCTTGTCTTTTCTTAGTTATTTTACTCTATTTCCATATTTACTACATTAACTATGCTATTGATGTTATTTGCATCTATGTTATTAGCAGGGTGGGAATCTATCCTATATAGTAAAGAGGTAATATGCAAATTGACCATCACACCAACACACAAGATGGTCACCACCATGTGGTCAAAGATGGCCACACCCAAGTGGACACACAATGGCCACCACAATATGGCCGGCAGGGGAGGGCAGTTGGGGGCAACCAGGCCTACAGGGGAGGGCAGTTGGGAGGTACTAGGCCTGAAAGAAAGGGCAATTGGGGGTGATCAGGCCAGCAGAGGATGGCAGTTTGGGGGGATCAGCCCTGCAGAGAAGGGCAGTTGAGGTCAACCAGGCTTGCAGAGGAGGGCAGTTGGGAGGGACCAGGCCAGCAGGGGAGTCCAGTTAAGGGTGACCAGGCCTGCAGGGGAGGGCAGTTAGGGGCAACTGGGCTGGCAGGCAGAAGTGGTTAGAGGCAATCAGGCAGGCAGGCAGACGAGCGGTTGGGAGTTAGAAGTCCTGGATTGTGAGAGGGATGTCTGCCTGCTCATTTAGGTCCGATACCACCAGGGTCCCAGATTGTAGAGGGTTCAGGCTGGGCTGAGGGACACCCCTGCCCCCATGCACGAATTTCGTGCACCAGGCCTCTAGTACATATATAAAGAGCCAGGGTCCATAACATCCAAAAGGACTAAAGGCTCGACTGAACACCAGGCTGCTTGAGCAGCAGGCTCAGGTGGGAGGGAACTGGTGAGCAGGCTGACCTGCTGACCTCTTGGAGATAGAGAGAAGAGGGGCTGATCAGTAGCTGCTCCAGGCTGCTGGCAAGGCCCGGAGAGAGAGAGAGAGTCAAGCGCCAATCAGCCCTTGCCCCTCTCTTTCTCTCTGGGCCTTGTCAGCAGCCGAGCCTCTCTCTCTCTCCAAGAGGTCAGCAATTCAGCCTGGGGCAACTGTTGATCAGCCTTGCCTCTCTGATCAGGCCCAGAGATAGGCCCAGAGACGCTGACTGGCATAGAAACTGACCAATCAGAACCAAATCTGGGTGAACTGTGAAGGCAGAACCTAAGGTGGGGGCTGAGGAGGGCAACAGCTGTTTGGTGTAAGGTGTAAGAAAGCAGTTCAATTTTTTAATGACTGGTTTGGCAGTATAGTGCATATGGCTGGCTATCAGTCAAGATAAAGGGATTATGTATTTTTGTCTGCCAAGAGCATATCCTCCTACTGAAAAAGGCTCCCCCCCCCCATTTAAGCAATTCTATCCTATATAATCTATCTATGCTAATAAAAAGGTAATATGCTAATTAGACCAGGTCGACCGGCCATCTTCCAGATGTCTGACTTCCTTCTGGACAAAGCCATGGTGTTGGGGGCAAGATCAGGCTGGCAGGGGGTTAGGGACAATCAAGCCAGCAGTTGGGGGTGAGATCAGACAGGCAAGGGAGGGCAGTTGGGGCGACCAGGCAGTCAGAGGCAGTTAGGGGTGACATTGGGCCAGCAAGGGAGGGCAGTTACGGTGATCAAGAAGGCAGGCAGAGGCAGTTATGGGCAATCAGGCAGGCAGGCAGGTGAGCAGTTAGGTGTCAGTGGTCCCAGATTGCGAGAGGTATGTCCGACCATCAAGCCACTAGTTTAAATATATAAAAGCTTAATATGCTAATTGTTTCTCTAACCACTCGACCATTCAACCAGTCACTGTGACGTGCACTGACCATCAGGGGTAGATGCTCTAACTGGTAGGTTAGCTTGTTGTTGAGATCTGGCCAATTAGGACTGGGTAAGATGGGCCAGCCATGCCCTGGAGCCCTCCCGTGGTCCCTCCCCGGCCCCAATCGTGCACCAGTGGGGTCCCTCGGCCTGGCCTGCTCCCTCATGCAATCTGGGACCCCTTGAGGGATGTTGGAGAGACAGTTTCAGCCCAATCCCCACAGGCCAGGCTGAGGGACCCCACTGGTGCACAAATCCGTGCACTGGGCTTCTAGTACTATACTAGAGGCCCTGTGCATGAAAGTCATGCACTGGGGATGGGGGGGGTCCCTTAGCCCGGCCTGTGCCCTCTCTCAGTCTGGGACCCCTCCCTCCTTACCACTCACCTGCTTGCTGCTTCCTACTGCTCGGTTTGCTGCTCCTTAGTGCTGCCATGAAGGCTCTCGCCACTGCCGCTGCACTTGCCAGTTGTGAGCCCTGCATCTGGCTGAGTGGCACTCCCCCTGTGAGAGCACACTGACTAACAGGGGGCAGCTCCTGCATTGAGTGTCTGCCCCTTGGTGGTTAGTTCATAGCCACTAGTCATTCCACCATTCAGTCAATTTGCATATGAGGGTTTTATTATATAGGATAGGATATTGAATGTGAACTGTAAATGAAAAACAAAATTTTAAAAAGAACCAAATAAAATTTTAGATCTGAGAATTTTATATATATATATATATAAAATTTAATTCTCACCTGAGGATG
>NW_006285509.1:24967-28127 GCF_000327345.1 Myotis davidii
ACCAGGATCCAACCTTGCTGAATCAGGAGGAGGTTCTAACCCACTGCGCTGGGGGCTACCTGTCAGGGTGCCTCAACAAAAACCCTCTGGGTGCCCTGGCCCCTGCTGTGGGTGGGAGCTCCTCTGCCACAGCAAAGGTTTGGGTTCCATTCTGGCAGGGCACCTACTTAGGTTTCAGGTTTGATCCCCGGTCAGGGCTGACTGCTGCTCAAGAAGTGACTGAGGGCCCTGTGCTCCAGTCATTCGGTGGGGAGCTGGGGTTCCATTGCCAACCTGGCCGACTCTGATTCCCACTACCCCCATTTCTACATCAAGGATGACTTCAACTATGGCACCAGCGTACACATCCACATGGGTAGGTCACCCTCTCCGTGGCTCTCCAGGCGTGGCTGCTGCGCAGTCGCCCCAGAGACAGATTTCCGGGTTCCCAGGGAGAGCGGGGTCGGAGGGAAAGCACTTTGCCTGGAGTAGAGCAACAGTCCTGTGCAGGGCTTGCAGGATTTATGTCTCTGATCCTGCCCTCAGCAGCCCCAGAGCTGAGGAGGTGGGCCTTGGGGCTGCTGGGCGCCAGCCCCCACTGCGGGTTTGTGTCTCTGATCTGGCCCCCAGCAGCCCCAGCACCATGGTGGCAAGGCTTGGGTCTGCTGGGTGCCGGGGCTGCTGGGTGCCAGTCCTTCGGGTTTGTGTCTCTGATCCCCCCAGCAGCCCCAGCACCATGATGGCGGGGCTTGAGGCTGCTGGGTGCTGGGGGTGCGGGTTTGTGTCTTCAATCCTTCCCCCAGCAGCCCCAGCACCTTGGTGACTGGCCTGGGGTCTGCTGGGTGCAGGGCCCCTCTGCATGTGTGTGTCTCCAATCTGGCTGCCAGCAGCCCCAGTGTGGAGGTGGTGGGCCTTGGGGCTGGTGGGTACAAGGCCCCCTGCATGTTTGTATCTTCTATCAGGCCCCCAGCAGCCCCAGCACAAAGGTGGTGGGCCTTGGGGCTGCTGGGAGCCAGGCCTGCAGGTTTGTGTCTCTGATTCTGCCCCCAGCATCCCCAGCTCTGTGATGGCAAGGTTTGGGTCTGCTGGGTGCCGTGGTTGCTAAGTGCCAGGCCTGCAGGTTTGTGTCTCTGATCCCCCCAGCATCCCCAGCACCAAGGTAGTGCTGAGGTGGGGCTTGGGGCTGCTGGGTGCCAGGCTCCCCTGCGTGTTTGTGTCTCCAATCCAGCCCCCAGCAGCCCCAGCACCGAGGTGGTGGGGCTTGGGGCTGCTGGGGCCTGACAGGAGACATAAACACACAGGGCTTTCCATCAGGCTTCGCTGCTCCGCCCTGGAGCCGTCAAGCTTCACTCTGCTGCTTGGAGCCTATGGACGCAGATTAACCACCATCTTTGTTGGGTTAATTTGCATACTCTCCTGATTGGCTGGTTAGTGTAGCAAAGGTTCAGTCAATTTACATGTTTGTCTATTATTAGGTAAGATAATGCTGTTACTGCACCATTTGCTACTTGAAAATATTTTTATTCAGTGACATTGTATCTTGAAATCAGACATGGTGGGAGTATTTACACCATACAAATCAGCAAATGCTATAAAATTAGGGCTTCCTCAACCCCTCCTCTGGAGATCTGACAGTTAAACATTTACAACACATAATTGCTTCCACTATATCTCTATAGCCAGAATTTACTGGCATGGGCACATCTAGCTACAAGGGATGCTAGGACATGTAGTCTCTACCTTGGTGGATATATGTCTACCTATAACTTAGAGATTTTATTACAGTGAAGAAGGACACAATGCATATAGGGAAACAATACACACGCTTATATGGAAGAGTAAGCTCTGGACAGTTTCTAGAACTGAGATCCACTTTGCCAGTAGTTCATAGCAAAGATTACAATAAACTCAAAATAGAGACTTTAGTACTTCTTTAGTCCACCATCACAGGATTAGTGAAAATTATGAATTTCAGTTTATGACAGTAGATTGAGAACATAGAACAAGCTCCTTGTTCTGTGCCTAGTTCATAGAAAATGAAAAATATATATATAAATGTAAATAAAATCTATAAATGTGCTGGAAGACAAAAATAGTGAGCCCTTTGTACCTCCAGAAATGATGAGGAATTACTGAGAGGAAGAAAAATGATATAGGGTTTAAGAATGTACCTAAAACCTAAAATATGCCAAGGTGACTGGGAGCTTTGAAAAGTGGAAGCCACCTACAGAGAACTCTATATCTGGCTCCACTTTCAGGGACATGTAAATTAAAACACCAATTATACTCAGGTATAAAAGAAAATCTGAACTTCTGATTTGCTAAGGAATTGGAATGTGGAGGTATCTAGCTCCTCCTTCTTCAATGCTATTCTTATAAAGGGCAAATCTTGTTTTTAAAGTTTTAAGTCTGTCAATATTTTTTCAACTGATATACCAAGCTTTACAATTTAGTTCTCAATAGAAACTCAAAAGCAAGAAAATATATTACTTGATATAATGCTTATCTTGGGGTTCTGCTTGCAGAGTAAATATCCATGCTACTCATTTGTTCTTCCTACATTAAAGTTTAATAAAAATGCTTACTATCTAATATGGTCAGAGACTTGTCTTATGCATATATGATTTATATTAAACTAGAGCAGTGATGGCGAACCTTTTGAGCTCGGCGTGTCAGCATTTTGAAAAACCCTAATTTAACTCTGGTGCCATGTCACATATAGACATTTTTTGATATTTGCAACCATAGTAAAACAAAGACTTACATTTTTTATATTTATTTTATATATTTAAATGCCATTTAACAAAGAAAAATCAACCCAAAAAATGAGTTTGCGTGTCACCTCTGACACGCGTGTTATAGGTTCGCCATCACTGAACTAGAGGAACAGTGCACAAAATTCATGCATGGGTAGGATCCCTGGGCCTGGCCAGTGATCAGGGCCGATCAAGTTCCCTGCCTCCCCAGCCTCCCCATCTCCTTCCCTCACCACCCACGCGCTGCCACTGAATGGTTCTCTCTGCCTCCTCACCTCCCCACCTCCTCCTTTCCTCTATCCTTCAGCACCCTGCCTCCACCACTGGTAGCCCGCCATGTTCTGTGCCACCATCTGGTGGTCAGCATACATCATAGCGAGCAATCAAACTCCCGGTCTCATGGTAAAACTCCCAAGGGGAGGGGA
>NW_006285509.1:29661-40193 GCF_000327345.1 Myotis davidii
GAGGGTTCGGGGGCGGGTGGTCGGGGGGTAAGAGATCAACCAAAGGACTTGTATGCATGCATATAAGCATAACCAATGGACATAAGACACTGGGGAATAGGGGAGGCTAGGGGAATGTCTAGGGTGGGGGGAAAAATGGACACATATGTAATACCCTTTGTAATAAAAAATTAAAAAAAAATCCATAAGTAAAAATATTCCCAGGATAAGAGACATAAAAACTTCTTAATTCCTCCTCACCGAAAAATAAAAATGATAAGTATCTGTTTCTGTACCATTTCTACAGACCATAAAAGCCATTACAAGGTAATGGATTAATTCTTAGTGCTTTATAATGAGAATGCTAATGGAAGCATATCAAACTTGTGGCCCATGGGCTGCATGGGGCCCACAATGATTATTTTTGCAGCCCAGCCAATATAACGGTATGTAAGAAACATTTTAATAAAAAATTCATAACTTAATTTTTACAATATCCTGTTATACATAATTATTAATAACGAATTACAACGTTCGCTAATGACATTACTATAATCAATTTGCATTCATATCCCTTATGCACCTTACTTACAGGCACACCATTTCTCTCCACTAATACAAGCCGAGAATATTTTAGCAGCCAATTGCCATATCATTAGTCTTGTGATGACTTGTTTGGTGTGCTCAACAGGAAATACTTCACTTTCAGAGAACATTAAAAATAGATTTATTTGTGTTACGCTTATTAATTTGTGCAGTTATTCAGTGTCTGGTAAGTAAATGTTCAAGAAAAAATACAAATTTTTATTAACATTTTTCTATTATTTTGTTAATGATTACTCATTTATTTCAGCCCTTTGTATTCAGCATGTGTCTATCGAAATACACCTACTTTTCTATGAAAATTGAAGCTTTTGTTTTTTTGCAGCCCACAGAAAACTTAAACCTTGTTTATTTGGCCTGTGTTAGCCTTTGAGTTTGTCATGCTTGGGCTAACGCATTGATGGGGTTAACAGAACTGGGGAAGGCAATACAGATAATTAATACTTTAAGATGTTGGAAATTTGGATTCTGGAAGGAATATAAAATTACAAAATAATTTGAAATGATTTTTCTATATATCATTTTTTATCATTGAATATATTCTTGTAATAATATTAATTGAGCACCTATTATGCACAAAGTGCCACTAAGCCCTAAAATAAACACAAAGAAGCACTCAAGAAGGTTTGACTCTAGAGGGGAATCCTATCTAATAATAGACAAACATGGTAATTAGCCATTCCTCCACTAAGCTTCCCATTGGCTAATCAGCAGGATATGCAAATTAACTGCCAACCAAGATGGCGGCTGGCAGCCACACAGCTGAAGCGAACATGAGGCTTGGTTGCCCCGGTGATGGAGGAAGCCAACGTTCCCAGCATGCCGCAGCCCTGCTCTAAGCTACAATCTAAGCAACAAAGTTGCAATTATAGAAGCTAAACAAGCTTCAGATACCTACATTCAGCCAGCCTGGGCCTCAGAGCTTAGAGTGCCAGTGATGGCAACAATGTTTCAATTATAGAAGCTAAACAAACCCAAATACCTGCTTTCAGCCAGCCATGCCTCAGAGCTGGAGCCGGCTCCAGCTCCAGTGACAGGTATAGAAGGTAAATAAATCCCAGAATAAAAAAAAAGAAAAAAAGGAGAGGCTGGGAGCTTCAGTCGCCTGCCAGCCTGAAAAAGGCCCTGAGTCCTTGACTGGAATTGAACTGGGGACCCTTCAGTCCGCAGGCCGACGCTCTATCCACTGAGCCAAACCAGCTTTGGCTCAAAGGGGCAGATGCTTAACATATATATACTAGAGGCCCGGTGCACAAAAATTTGTTCATGCGGGGGGGTCCCTTAGCCCAGCCTGTGCCCTCTAGCAGGTTGGGACCCCTCCGGGGATGTCCACCTGCTGGCTTAGGCCCACAACCTGGGGGATTAGGATTAAGCTGGCAGTCAGACATCCCTCTGGCAGCCTGGGAGCACTAGGGGGATGTTCACTTCCCAGCGGGGAGCAGGCCTAGCTGCAGTCGGACATCCTTAGTGCTGCTGAGGAGGCAGGAGAGGCTCCCGCCACCACTGCTGTGCTGGCAACTGTCAGCCTGGCTTGTGGCTGAGCAGAGCTCCCCATGTGGGAGCGCACAGCCCACCAGGGGGCAGCTTCTGTATTGAGTGTCTGCCCTCTGGTGGTCAGTGTGTGTCATAGTGACCAGTCATTCCCAGTCGTTCTGCTGTTAGGGTCAATTTGCATATTACCCTTTTATTATATAGGATAGAGGCCTGGAGCATGGATGGGGGCTGGCTGGTTTGCCCTGAAGGGTATCCCGGATCAGGGTGAGGATCCCGCTGGGGTGCCTGGCCAGCCTAGGTGAGAGACTGAGGGCCATTTTCAGGCTGGCCACACCCCCTTCAGGATGGGGGTCTCCACTGGGGTGCCTGGCCAGCCTGGGTGATGGGGCTGATGGCTGTTTTCAGGCTGGCCACAGCCCCTTCTGGGTCAGGGGGTCCCACTGGAGTGCCTGGCTAGCCTGGGTGAAGGGCTGATGGCCAATTTCAGGCTGGCCATGCCCCCCAGTGACCCAAGCTCCCAACCTCTCCTTTTTTTCTTTTCTTTTCTTTTTTTGTCAGTGCCTCCTTGAGTGGAGGCCAGGGTGGGATGGAAGCTGGTATCTGGGATTATTTATCTTCTATAATTGAAACTTTGTAACCTTGAACGGAGCCCCGGGCAGGGCAGGTGGGAAGCTTGGCTTCCTCCATCGCTGGGGGCAAACCAAGCCTCCTGCTCACTCCAGCTCTGTGGCCACTGCCATCTTAATTGGGTTAATTTGAATACTCGCTCCTGACTGGCTGGTGGGCCTGGCTTGTGGGTGTAGTGGAGCAGCCGGGTGATGGTTAATTTGCATGTTTCTCTTTTATTAATGTAGATATATGTCAGCTCAACTTTGGTAAAAATATTGAGGGCGAGTACATACATGGTTGGGGTAAAAGTTGGTTTACAGTTGTTTGTATGGAAAATAATAAAACAATTAATAAATAATAATACAAGAATAAAGTCTGTGTTTTGCATACTTACAACTGTAAACCTAATCTTGCCTGACCCTATATACATATAAATATAAATAAATATGTATATATACAAATATATAGTATTTGCATATTGGCTGCTTTCCCCCACTAGACTGTAAACTCAATGGAGACAGGGAAATTTTCTTGTTCACCCTCACCTAACACAATATTGACATTTTTTGAGCAAAATTATTTTTGTGGGGGCTGTATTTAGCTGCATCTGTGGTCTGTACTCATTTTATGCACCCACCCTTAGTTATGGCAATAAAAAATATTTTATCAGTTACTTCTATGAAGAATACACAATAGAAACGAACTATTAAGATTTGGAGGGAAAAGTATTATTAAAACCTCTCGAATGAGAATTGTTTCTAGCTATTTTAAGCATAAGTCCAGATATGAAATGTTATGTTCATAAAAGCAACATTGAGGGCCTCATTAAAGCATTTGGAAGATTTTACAAATCCATTTTTAACATATTTTCTATTTTACTTTTTCTTTTAATTACATAATTTGGAGAAGATTTTTTTAACTACAGATGCACGCAATATACCATGTAAATATTATTGTCTTTTACATGTGGACCATGGCATCAAAAATTTGGGAAGGACTATCCTACCAACAATTATTTCCCTTCTCTTTTTCCTTTCTAGCAGGACTCATTTTCACCATAGAAGATGAAGATGCCAAACATGTTTTTCCATAGGTTTTGCCAAAGGAGAAATGGGATAGTCCATTCTTGGCCAATGGAACCTGTAGATTCCTGGTGACTTAAAGAGTTGCCTTCCTAAGAAAAACTGATCAACCCAACTCAATGTCCATTTCTTCATTGAATGTAATACCTTACTTCCTTGTGAATCCAGAACTGCTGCAGCCATGTGTGAGCATGAGACTAAATATTGCCAAAGAATGTAGGCAGCTTCTAGAAGCTGAAAAAAAGCAAGGGAATTGATTCTCCTCTATAGTCTCCAGAGGGAACACAGTCCTACAGACCCATTTTAGGCTTCTGACCTCTAACACTGTAAAATAGTAAGTTTGTGCTGCTTTAAGCCACTAATTTTATGGTAATTTGTTATAGCAGCAATAGGAAACTAACACAGTGGTTAAGAACTTGGGTGCTACTATCAGACTATTGAGTTTAAATCCTTCACCTACTATTTACTACATATATAACTTTGGGGAAATTACTTAAATTTTCATTTTGAAAGATGGGATGATCCATTTTGAATTGATTTTTGTACATGAGGACAAACTGTAATCTAGTTTCATTCTTTTGCATGTAGTTTTCCAATTTTCCCAGCACCATTTATTGAAGAGGCTTTCTTTACTCCAGGGTGTCTTTTTGGCTTCTCTGTCAAAAATTATTTGCTCATGTACATGTGTTTTTATTTTTGTTCCATTAGTCTGTGTGTCTGCCAATATCATGCTGTTTTGATTATCGTAACTCTGTACTTAACTAGCTGTCAAGTAGTGTAATAGCTTTGATTTCATTAGTTTCTCTCAGGATTGCTTCGGCTATATGAGCCCAGATATAACCCACATGTATATGAGCAAATAATTTTAGACAAAGGAACCAAAAGCACACCATTGAGAAAAGAAAGCCTCTTCAATAAATGGTGCTTGGAAAATTGAAAAGCCACATGCAAAAGAATGAAACTAGATTACAGTTTGTCCCCATATATAAAAATTAATTCAAAATAGATTAAACACCTAAATATAAGATCTAAAACAATAAATCACATAGAAGAAAACATAGACACTAAACTTATGGACCTTAGTCATAGAGAACATTTTATGAATTTGGCCCCAAAGGCAAGGGAAGTAAAGGCAAAAATAAATGAGTGGGACTATATCAAACGGAGAAGATTCTGCACAGCAAAAGAAACTGCCAACAAAACAAAATGACAATCTACCAGAATGGGAGATGTTATTTGAAAACAACAACTCTGACAAGAGGTTAATATCCAAAATATATAAAGAACTCATACAACTAAATTCTAAACAAATAAACAATCCAATTAAAAAATAGGCAGAGGCCAGAACCGGTTTGGCTCAGTGGATAGAGCGTCGGCCTGCAGACTGAAGGGACCCAGGTTCGATTCCAGTCAAGGGCATGTACCTTGGTTGCGGGAGTGTGCAGGAGGCAGCTGATCGATGTTTCTCTCTCATCAGTGTTTCTAACTGTCTATCCCTCTCCACTCCTCTCTGTAAAAGATCAATAAAATATATTAAAAATTAAAATAAAAAATGGGCAGAGGACCTGAGGAGATACTTCTCCTAAGAAGACATACAAATAGCTGACAGATATATGAAAAGATGCTCAACTTCACTAGCTATTAGGGAAATGCAAATCAAAAGTACAATGAGATACTACCTCACACCTGTTAGAATGTCTATTATCAACAAGACAAGTAATAATAAACGTTGGCGAGGTTGTAGAGAAAAGGGAACCCTCATTCGCTGCTGGTGAATGTAGAATGGTACACCCACTATGGAAAATAATCTGGCGGTTCCTCAAAAAATTAAAACTAGAGTTACCATATGACCCAGCAATTCCTCTTCTGGATATCTACCTGAGAAACTAAAAAATATTTATTCTCAAAGAATGCATGCACCCCTATGCTTATTGCAGCATTATTTATGGTGGGCAAGACATGGAGACAACCAAAGTGTCCTTCAATAGAGGACTGGATAAAGAAGAAAGATGTAGTACATATATACAATGGAATACTACTCAGCTATAAGAAATAATGAAATACTGCCATTTGTGACAGCATGGATGGACCTTGAGAATACTGTGCTAAGCAAAATAAGCTAGCCAGAGAAAGCTAAGAACAATATGATTGCACTCATATGTGGGATATAAAACTGAAACTCATAGGCACAGACAATCGTATGGTGGTTACCAGATTGAAGGGAAAGGGGTGGTTGGAGGGGAGTTAAGGGGGGCCAAATATTTGGTGACAGAAGATGATTTGCCTTTGGGTGGTGGATACATAAGGCAATATACAGATCACGTATCATAGAAATGTACACTTGTATCATCAAACCTATATGTTCCTATTAACTTGTCACCCCCATAAATTTAATGGAAAAAAAAAGAAAAAGAAAAGAAAAATGGGATGGTGGTAAGTGAACCAAACCTGCTGGGTTGTTATGAGTTTCAATGTGAAAATCTTTAGGAACATCTGACTCTTAGGAATTTTTAAATAAACATAATAATTGTTCTGCTAAAAGTTATAAATTAATGGAGATATTTGTACTTCCTCTCCTATGAATCAAATGTTTTTTTACATAGTCATTGAGGAGGAGTATAGGAGTGTACACTTTAGGAGTTATGCATACAGCATCTCATTTGATCTTTACAACCAATCATGAAATGCGTATAATTTAAGTTTTCATACAAGAAAACTGAGGCTGTGGGGAGGTTAATTTTTTGCAGGTAACATAGCTAGTAATTGGACAAATCAAAGCGGTTTGTTCACCACTGCATTAACTACATTTATTTGCTGGATGATGAACAAATATGTGCAAATAACCACACCAGTGGGCACTCAAATAATGCGGGATTTAGAGTAACTGACACCAGGACACGTCAGGTGATCCACACTGGCACAATTCCCAGCTCTTTACCACCCATCCCTTGTTTCCAGAAAGGTCAGAGGAAGCGGGAGAGACCTCTGATCGCTTAGAACTCTGACGGTATCCCAGGAAGTAGCGCCGCTGAGCCACAAAGGCGGCTACCTAGGGACCACCCACGACAAAAACAAGGGCGGTGTCTCCCCGGAGGCCAGTGCGCAGCCGCAGAGCTGGACCCGCCCATCGCTCCGCCCCCGGGAGAGTCGGAAACACGATGGAGGAGTACCATCGCCACTGCGAGGAGGTATCGCCACTCTGCCGCCTTAGAGCGACCCCAGCCCCCTCCTGCCTCAGCGCGTGGCTCTCTGCCGTGTGCTCTCCCGGCCCCCCGGAGGCCCGGAGAATTGGGTCTTCTCCGCCAGGCCAGGGGTTCACCCCTCCCGTCTCCCTTCCCCCACACCGAGGCCTGGAGGGTGGGCTGAGAGGCCTGGGTGACCAGGGCAGTCAGTAGCGATTGGGGTTGGCAGTGGGGCAGGGTCGAGGGGTGGAAAGCCTGACTCGGGATGCGTGAGGTGGGGGTGGGTTGCAGGGCACCGCCATCTGCAGGGACAGACTTTTCAAACTCTCTGTCCCTTGGCGTCCCCAAAGTAGGTGCCGCCGCCATGCAAGAGAGGCCCTAGTTGCCGAGCCACTCCAGCTCCCTGTCGCTCTGTCCTGGGTGCCTGAAAGAAGGTGCTTCATGGATTAAGAACCATTATTTACTGACTCAGACTTCCTGAAACCCCACCAGAACCCCATGGTGTCCGTTATTTTCCTGTTACTGGTGGCAGCTCTGACTTTCATGGTGGCTTGCCCAAAGTTAAAACTGCAAGGAATGCCAGATGCTCCAATTTGAATCCAGGCCTGGACCTCCCAACAGCTCTTGCTTCACTTTAACCAAGACAGGCCTGCAAGTGCAGAAGAGACAAAGATATTTTCTGTCTCACAGAAAATACAGCCACAGTTGAATGGTGTGATGAAAAAAAAAGTAGGCGCATAGTGGAGGGGCAGCATAAAATAATATATTATAACCCCCCGGAAGGGACTTCTGGTTTATCCATCGTTAGGATGTGGGCTCCTATAAAAGCTAAAACTACATTTAAATTAATTAGTTATGTGATGCAGTTAGCAAACATACTTACAGATTAGTGCTAAATTATTATTTTAGAAATTGAGCCACAAACAATTTCACTCTCAGGCATATACCCCAGCAAGTGCTACTCTGACTCTTAAGAGGCTTCTGTATGGCAGTACATCCTAAATACTTATATTTAAAAAGAAATGAAATTACATGTTACCATGACCATACCATACATCCGATTATGTATTTGTGATCTTCCAAATCAAAGTGGAATGGCCACCCTTTAATTTGTAGACCACTTTCAAAAATAGATGAGGACCTTATTTTAAGGTGAAATGAACATTTTAATAGGGTAAAAATATGTGGGCTGTTTTTATAATATTCCTAATAACTTAGGGTATTTTTATTCCTTTATTGGTGAAGTCTGTGGTATAACTGAGTTGAAAATACTTTACATCTATATTCAAAATGATGTCTATTTTCAGAATTTACCTGTTTTTTAAACCATTTTTGAATTGTATAGTGGGATTTGCAAAAATGCTGATGTCAGAAAGCTTCTCCATGGATTAACCTGAAGTATTTTGGTGTAGATTTCAATCTTATCACATAACCTAGTTCTCTACTATGGGAGACAGACATTTGGATGTCATTTATAGTTGCTTTTAACTCAGGAGTCAATCAAGTCACTTTAAAGGAAAGACTAAGTTGCCAGACCTATTATATAGTATTAAAGGGTCATTAATTGACAATGGTCAAGTATTTTCATAATCCTTAATTCAGGAAAGCCATATTTTTGCCTACCATAAGTTAAAAACAAAATTAATCTATTAAGCACTCTGTTCTCATGGACCACCTCATTCTCCCTTCACTGCAGCCATCTCCTGTATACTGATGACACATCTTTATATCCACCTCCTGCTATTTCCTGCACTCTCCAGTGCAATGATTCTCAATCTAGGGTGTTCATCAGAACCACTAGTAAAGCACTTTTAAAAAATGTAGTTGCCCAGATTCTGACCTAGACCAAATGAATCAAAATCTCCAGGAAGGTAGGTGGGAAAAGCAATCTATAATATTAAGTGTTTGAGGTAGGATTAGTAGCCTCAGTAGACTGGATTCCCCTTATATTCACTAACACTTGTCTAAGCCAGCCTAGGAGATTCTGTTTACCACAAATAAGATGAAGTCTGTGTTACAAGCAGCTTTGTCTTTTATTTTCCCCATTTAGGTTGGTTTCAATGTGGATGAAGCCCACAACCTTGTTAAAGAGGTAAGTTATACATCTTGTTCATTTTGAGGGCTGCTACATTGATTGCAATTTTAAAAAGCTGTGTTTTGACTTTCAGTACAAAGTTAGAAACCTTAATATTAAAACAAGATTTTTTTTTTTACTTTTCTTTTTTTAATATATATGTTTTATTGATTTTTTACAGAGAGGAAGGGAGAGGGATAGAGAGCTAGAAACATCGATCAGCTGCCTCCTGCACACTCCCTACGGAGGATGTGCCCGCAACCAAGGTACATGTCCTTGACCGGAATGGAACCTGGGACCCTGCAGTCCACCAGCCGACGCTCTATCCACTGAGCCAAACCAGTTAGGGCTAAAACAAGATTTTTAATATTTGTTCACTAACTCTTCACAGGAGTGCTCCTATGTTTGTTTGTTTTTTAATCCACCTACTCTCCCTAGACTGCTTTTCCTTCATGGGAAACTAAGAGCACTCATTTTTCTTTCAAGTTATCTTAACAACAGGAAAACATCATTGGGCTCTGGACCCCCTGTAAATAGCTATTAAGATTTAGACTTCTTAATTAGCATTAACCAGGAGGCCCACTAGATAATGAGGTCCTTAACCTGTCTATTCCCAGGGCCAAACTGAGAAAGTGGACACATAGCAGGCACCTGTAACTCACTTTTTCTTTGAGAATTTATGTGGGGGAAATTCTATTATTGACAACAGATAAAATGTATGTATATCACTGATAAGTGAGTGGTTCTAAGACTTCAGAGGGAATTAGCATAGAGGCTCAGAGTAAGAAAGTTTAAATTATTTGTATTACTTAACTCCTTCTTGCAAGTACTTAAGTAAAACCAGTGCTCTAAAATGCACCTACCTAGCCACCACCAAGTATGTGTATGCCAGTTTAAGAAGCATGGTTTTTCCGGTTTGGCTCAGTGGATGGAGCGTCGGCCTGAATACCTGCTGAAACTATCGAGAAAGTACTGAAATGTTTTAAAATAGTGCACTCTCACTCTCTCAAGTCTTTCCAATGCCAGAGCAGGGTAGAGGATAGACATGGAGCTGAAAGTTACCTGGAGCAAACCTGAGATTTGTTTGAAGTCTCTTATTTCATATAAAAACTTCAAGTGAAGCCTGCTTTTGACTCCATAATATATCAGAGTTTGTTTTTTATTTAAAACTAGTAGCCCATCGCTGATTCCGCAGGAGGCAGGCCCGCCGTCTCCTCTCTGGGCCTGCACTCAGCTGTGGAGGCTGCGGGCCGGCCCCCCTGTCCATGCCTGTGTCCACTCCGGCTCCGGGGGAACTTCCTGAGCCAGGGTACGGCGGCTCCCAGGCCCTGTCACTGTCTCCATCTCTACTCCGGGCCTCACCTGCGCCGGAAACCTCCTTCTGTCTGGTCATGACCCCTTATGGTGTCCTGGCCTAATTTGCATATTTCCTCTTTATATATTAAGATTGCTGCCATGACACTATATTTGGCTCTGATTCCTGCCAGAAGGGACAGAAATAGTGGCCTG
>NW_006285509.1:40480-42449 GCF_000327345.1 Myotis davidii
GAAGCATGTTTTTTTTAATTTAATAAAACAGCACATGCACATCATTTTAAAAATCCAACAGAACAGAAAAGCTTACAATGAAAAGCAAGAATCCACTCTCCACCCTTTCCCATACCCAGTTCCATTCCCTAGAGGAAATCCCATCAGTGCACAAATGTTTTTATTTTCTAAGAGAGATTACTTAAATATCTCCAAATAATGTTTATACCATCATTTCTTGATTTATGAATTATAGACAACATTCCTAGAGCTCCTGCTATGAGAGATGAAAATTTAGTTCCCTCAGATCACCTGCTTCTTCCCTCAATAGTGAATTCAGTATTTTTACTTAAATATATTTACACTGTTAGGAGCATGTTTCTTTTCTACTCCTGGCATTTCCTTCCATACACAGGATTTTTCCTTAACATTTCTGGCCTCTTGTCCCACCTGTCATTATTCCTCCCCATGGAGGTACAGTAAATTGCCTGTTTGATGAGTGACAGCCATTGATCCACAATTCTCATTTGGAAAAACAAATCTCCCAAATGCCTTGGACTTAAGTATTTGTTTTCTCCTTTCCTCTCCACCCAGACCAACAAAGGGCACCAGCCTGGCTAAGTGTTTCTCTCTGTTGACTCAGCCTTTCCCTTGGATGCCTCTTCTGAGGTCTGAACTGAAGACGTAGAGAGATAGCAAAAACAAGCTTCAAACCCCAACCTATTCTTTACCAATAATAAAGATAATATTTTATCCTCTTTCTAGTGACTCTTGTCTTTTCATTTGGCTATGAAAAGAATGTTAGTAAAGAATAAGGTCTATTTAAAAGGCTCCTCAAATAACCCAGTATCATTTTCTTCATGTTCCATCAACCACGAACACTTTGAAAAAATGAAGTTGTTATCACTCCTGCCCTTCCCATGACCTCTATGCCAATTCCACCTCCCAGCTGACTGCATTTTGCTTTTGTACTATCAAGGCATTGAAAATATTTGCATTGTTTTAAAAATTAAATATTCCTGGGTTACATAGTTCTAATACATATTTCTGAACTATTAAAATATGGCAGGATTTTCAGGTGCTTATCTAGGACTCAAGCTGACCCTAGCTGTACTAGGCCAGACCTGATTGAGTTTTGGGTGAACTTGTGCACCAGAACATTCAGGCAAGTAAGGCACTGTCTCAGGACAGGCTGATAAGGTGTTCAATGCCTACCAGGGGTCCTCAAACTATGGCCCGCGGGCCACATGCGGCCTGCCGAAAACATTTATCCGGCCCGCTGGGTGTTTTTGCCACTGCTGCCTGTTGCTGAATTTGTTCATAGTTTTTTTTAAACTATAGTCCAACACTCCAATGGTCTGAGGGACAGTGAACTGGCCCCCTGTTTAAAAAGTTTGAGGACCCCCCTAGACTAAAGGCAGGTAAGGTCGGCTAAAACACAGGCCCTAAGAGCCCTACCCACAAAACAAGCCTGCTTCCTAGGCCAGCTCATTTTTTTTTCTAGGATTTGGCACAGTTAAAAATGACTCAGGGCTATTAAAAGTGTTTATAAATACTTTACCCACAATGCAGATGCCACTAGACTAATTCCTCTGCCAGAATTGATTCCCAAAGAGAACTACTTGTCTATTTGCCTAACAGGAGAGCCAAATTGATATTTCAAATATTGTTCTTAAGATTTTGATTTACCATCATATAGTGTCTAAAAGATGTTAAGTGATTATTTTTCCAGTAATATAATTTCCAGTATAGGACTAAAAAAACACATAATGACCAAAGGCAGGTATTTCTACAGTCTCTTATTTCTTTGGTATATATGACATATATTCTATACTAATAAAAGCATAATATGCAAATTGACCAAACGACCAAACAGTAGAACCACTGGACGACCACACTATGACATGCACTGGTGCCAGGCCAGCCAAAGTGGGTGCCATGCGACTGGTTGGGGGGACCCGCCATCGCCCCATGATCACCCTGCAGAGGG
>NW_006285509.1:42495-43887 GCF_000327345.1 Myotis davidii
CGGGGCTGGGGCTGTGAGAGCAACAGCTGGGGGAAGGAAGGCATACCTTTGCACGAATTTCATGCATTGGGCCTACAGTAAATATATAAATTTACATATATAAAAGTATGTGTGTATATATGTCTATAAACATTTAAAGTAATATTTGGCCTCCTGAGATATGTTATTTTATTCAAAATACATCAATTTTAGAAAACAGTAAATCAGTTTTCTAGATTCATACTTAAACATCACTTTCAGAGTAAGCTCCAGGATGCTTGGCAGTATAGGACAAAACAGAGAAGCACTGGCCGGGTGGGTCAGTTGGTTGGAGAGTCATCCCATATACCAGAAGATTGCAGGCTTGATCAGTCAGGTGCATACTGGAGGCAACTGATCGCTGTTTCTCTCTTTCTCTTCCTCTCTCTCTCTAAAAATCAACAAAAGCAAAATGCAGTCAGCTGGGAGGTGGAAGTTGGCATAGAGGTCATGGGAAGGGCAGGAGTGATAACAACCTCATTTTTTCAAAGTGTTCGTGGTTGATTGAGAGAGTGAGAGAGCACTATTTTAAAACATTTCAGTACTTTCTCAATAGTTTCAGCAGGTATCTATGTTTTCCTTATTTCTTTCTAATCTCCTTATCTCCTTTATTTTCTGTCCTTAGATTTCTTACTCTGAGCCTCTATGCTAATTCCCTCTGAAGTCTTAGAACCACTCACTTATCAGTGATATACATACATTTTATCTGTTGTCAATAATAGAATTTCCCCCACATAAATTCTCAAAGAAAAAGTGAGTTACAGGTGCCTGCTATGTGTCCACTTTCTCAGTTTGGCCCTGGGAATAGACAGGTTAAGGACCTCATTATCCAGTGGGCCTCCTGGTTAATGCTAATTAAGAAGTCTAAATCTTAATTAATAGCTATTTACAGGGGGATCCAGAGCACCATGATGTTTTTCTGTTGTTTAGGTAACTTGAAAGAAAAATGGGTGCTCTTAGTTTCCCATTAAGGAAAAGCAGTCTAGGGAGAGTAGGAGGTTTGCTTAAAGTCATCAACTTGGGGATGGTAAAGACAGAATTAAAATACTGTTGCCCTGACCCCTGGTCCATTGGCCCTCCTAACTCTTATGCTATTGCATATTCTAGGAGAATAATTTGAGCCCCATTCCTTTCTTCAACTCCTCTAAATTTAACTTTGCATTCTACATTTTATTAGGGAAGATTTCATATTGCCCAGCTTAACATTTCATATTAATTTGTTCCTTTCTGAATTTTAACTACAATTGTAGTAAATGAAAGCTGCATATGTGCACATGCTCGTGTGTATGTGTGTGTGTGTGTTTGTGTGTGATTAAGCTGGATTCTATAAATTAATTGAATGAGTGCTTTATCATCCAGGCTCTATCACTCAAA
>NW_006285509.1:43969-49084 GCF_000327345.1 Myotis davidii
GGAATCTAAAAAAGTCTAACTCATAGAAACAGTAGAAAGGTGATTTTTGAGGTCTGGGGAAGCCGGAGGAACAGGGCAATATAGATCAAAAGGTATAAACTTCCAGTTAAAGATGAATAATTTCTGGTAACCTAATGTACAGTGTGTAATTACAGTTAACACTGTATTGTATACTTGAAAGTTGCTTGAAAGTAGATCTTAAATGTTCTCTACACACATGCAAAAATAATAACTGTGAGAAGACTGGTTCATTAATTCACCTTGTCATAAAAATTATTTCACAATATATACATGTATCGAATCATCACATTGTATACCTTAAAGTTACATAATATCGCCATAACCGGTTTGGCTCATTTGATAGAGTGTCGGTCTGCGGACTCAAGGGTCCCGGGTTCAATTCCAGTCAAGGGCATGTACCTTGGTTGCGGGCACATCCCCATTGGGGAGTGTGCAGGAGGCAGCTGATTGATGTTTCTCTCTCATCGATGTTTCTAACTCTCTCTTCTTCTCCCTTCCTCTCTGTAAAAATCAATAAAAATATATTTAACAAAAAAGAAACAGATAAAGTTATGTAATATCATATGTCAATCATCCTATCTAATAAAGAGGGAATATGCTAATTGACCCTCACTCCATCACAGAGATGGTGGCGCCCACAGCCAATAAAGAGGGAATATGCTAATTATTGCCCTGCCTTCAAAGATGGTGGTGCCCACAGCCAATAAGGAGGGAATATGCTAATTGAGTGCCTTGCCGTCAAAGATGGCAGCACCCACAGCCAAAAAAGAGGGAATATGCTAATTGCCACACCCACAAAGATGGCAGTTTCCACGGCCACAAGATGGTGGTACCCAATCCCCTCAGCCCCGCTGGGGTGGCAGGCATGCGGAAAGGCATGTGCCTGCCTCTGGAGACCTCTAGTCCCCTCAACCCCCCAGCTGCCCAGGGCCGGCCTGAGGTGCAGGCCAGCCTTGGATGGCTGCTGCCCAGCCACCCAGGGCCGCCCAAGGCTCAGGTTACCAGGAAAGCCTCGCCGCCGCGGCGTCCAGATATTTTTCTTTCCAATC
Source organism: Myotis davidii (assembly GCF_000327345.1). Classification (NCBI taxonomy): domain Eukaryota; kingdom Metazoa; phylum Chordata; class Mammalia; order Chiroptera; family Vespertilionidae; genus Myotis; species Myotis davidii. The sequence continues at coordinate 45,040 of NW_006285509.1, forward strand.
AATGTGAAGTAACTGCAGATGGAATATTCTGATGTTAAATAAATTTCTTTTGGAAAAAGTACTCCTGGATTGTGAGAGGGGGCAGGCCAGGCTGAGGGACCCCCCCTCCAGTGCATGAATTTTCATGCACTGGGCCTCTAGTATTTCAAAACTGGAAAAATAAAATAAGCAGTAATAATGATAGTTATGATGATAATAATAATATATAGCATGACTTATTGTGATTACTCTGTGGCCATCACTGTGTTTGAGCACATGGCATTCATTATCTCCTTCCAGACTCACAACAACCTGCTGAGATGAAGCTGTTATATCTTTAAGCATTAGGAAAGTATGGGCTTCAGGAGGTTAAGTTACTTGCAAAAGGATACACAGGAAGTAGGTGGGAGTGGTGATCTTAAAACCTAAGATTGTGATTCTAAACCAGTGCTCTTAATCAAATATCAGAAGTGAATAGAAGAAAATATTGTGGAAAATTATTTAACTTTCTTTTTATAGGGCACCCCAGAAATAGTTTGTTGATGATTTGCTTTTAATAGCAAGTATGCTAGTTTTATAGCTAAGCAATTCTGTGATATGAATGAGAATGTAATTATTATACACTAGTGGCCCAAGGCACAAATTTGTGCACCCTGAAAGGAACTGTGGGCTGCAAGGCTGCAGTGGGCACAGGGGCAGGTCTTGGCCCCTCTCACTGTGGCCCCCAGTCTCCTGTCTGCCAGCAGCCCTGCTCCTGCCACATCCTTTCCCATGCACTGATGGCACTGGCCCACTTGCACCCGCTGATGGCGCAGAGTGATTGGAACTGGCGCCAGTAGTGCCAGTCACCCCTCACGAGCAATGGGAGTTGGAGAAGCCCTGAAGGGCAATCAGGGCCGTCATCCATCACTCGCACCCGCACCCACTGATGGGGCCGAGTGATCGGGGCTGGTGCCACCAGCAGCAGGTGCGAGCAGCAGGCAGGACCACAACACGCGGGAGCAAAGAATTTTCAGTAACCACCAGAGGCTCACCCTGATGACAGCCATCAGTGTCCTGCCACGGCTGATGCCCACTATGTTCCACCCTCTGCCACTTCTGATGAACTGGCAGGTCACGGCTTGATTCCTGGTCAGGCCATATTCCTGGGTTGCAGGCTCAATCCCCAGTGTGGAGTGTGCAGGAGGCAGCCAATCAATGATTCTCTCTTATCATTGATGTTTTTATCTCTCTCCCTCTCCCTTTCTCTCTCAAATCAATAATAATTTATTTTTAAAAAATCCCAACTGTTTCAAAGCCATTCTTTAACCAATTTATAACACCCTTTTAAAATCTCTACTGGCATAATCCTTTTATGATATAACTTAAAACCCTTGATTAGTCTTCCCTGTGTTACAGAATTATTAGCTTCTTTGCTAGATTAAGTTCTTTACAACAGAGGCCATGTCATATTTATCTTTATGTGACCATAGTATCTCATAGTGAGATAATGCATGTGGAAATGCTTTGAAAATGCTTAAATAATTAGAGACACTGCTTACTAAATACTTACTAGATGCATGTTTTCTAAGATGCTCTATTGGGTTATAAATGCATTTTGTATTTTGCATACATTTTTGCTGCAATTTGTATAATTTGTTTAACTGTCCTCTGCCCTTTTAGTGTATAGATGGAGTTTTGGGTGGTGAAGATTATAATCAGAACAACATCAACCAATGGACTGCAAGTATTGTGGAGCAATCCTTAGCACATTTGGTTAAGTTGGGAAAAGCTTATAAATATATTGGTAAGTGTTACTATCCTTCCTTAGAAGTTCACTCACCTTTGTTCTTGTAATTTTCTCTGAATTTAGAAACTATAATTGAATGATAGACACTGTAGTTGGATATTAATCCTATCTAATAAAAGAGTAATATGCAAATTAACCATCACTCTGCGACAAAGATGGCCATGCCCATAGAGGCTGGGAAGGATGCTGGCAGTGTCACCCCGGCAACGTGAGCCAAGCAGGCAAGCGGAGCTTCAGGCAGCACCCAGCAGGGCCTGCTGGGCGGTGTTGGCAGCAACTTGCAAGCAGTACCCAGCAGGACCTGCTGGGTGGTGGCGGCGGCAACCACGAGCAGGCAAGCAAGCCCACAGGGAGCACCCAGCAGGGCCTGCTGGGCAGTTGCTGCGGAGACCAGGGAGCAGGCAATCGGGGCCGCAGGCAGCACCTAGCAGGGCCTGCTGGGCAGTCGCCATGGCGACCTGCAAACAGGCAAGCGGGGCCCACAGACAGCACCCAGCAGGGCCTGTTGGGCGGTTGCTGCGGAGACCAGGGAGCAGGCAATCGTGGCCGCAGGCAGCACCTAGCAGGGCCTGCTGGGCAGTTGCTGCAGAGACCAGGGAGCAGGTAATTGGGGCCCATAGGCAGAACCCAGCAGGGTCTGCTGGGTGGTGGCTGCGGTGACCTGTGAGCAGGCAAGCGGGGCCTGCAGGCAGCACACAGTAGGGCGGTTGAGGCAGCGACCTGCGGGCAGGCAAGCGGGGCCCACAGGCAGCACCCAGCAGGGCCTGCTGGGCGGTTGCCACAGAGACCGGGGAGTAGGCAATGGGGGCCCGCAGGCAAGCAGGCAAACGGACCCGCAGGCAGCACCCAGCATTCCGGTGGTTTGGAGCAGGCAGGCCCCACAGGCCCTGCAGAACCACGGGGAGTGGGCCCAAGCTGTCAGTAGCACATCCCCTGAGGGCTCCCGAATTGGAGAGAGTGTAGGTCGGGCTGAGGGACCTCCCCCATGCCGTGCACGCCCCCATGCACAAATTTCGTGCACCAGGCCTCTAATAGGGTATAAAGGACTTCCGACTTATTCATCCAAAGATAATATATGATAATATCTAAAAGCTAGAGATAACTTTTGCTATTCAAAATCCTTTTCTTGGTAACCTCACCTTTTATATTTACACTAGTAGCCCGGTGCATGAAATTCGTGCACTTGGGTAGGGGAGGAAAGGGGCCCCTCAGTCTGACCTTCACCCTCTCCAATCTGAGACCCCTCAGGGAATGTCCAACTACCTGTTTGTGCCCACACTTTTAACAGATAACAGCTCCATTGTTGTTTCTTTCTTATGCTTAAAACCATTGGAATTAGTAGGTATTCAAACTGTGTATACATTTTGGGGGGACACCCTGTATATCTCTAGTCAGCGGGGACACCCTGCATATCTCTAGTCAGCGGTGAAAGAAACCAACAGCAGATTTGGAACCCCCAGACAGGGAACCTCGCTCACTCCCCATGTCTCCCCACTTCACTTTCCACCTTCGTGGGCAGCAGGAGAATCGACGTTTTCTCTCATTAATTTGGAAAAGCACGTCCTGTCACCCACTGCCCGACAGGAGTGCACTAGGCCCCAAGCAAGCAAGGCTCAGTCAGGGCAGCCTTCGCTCATGGGTGCTGGCACCCAAAGTGCATATTCCTCCTCTACAGTCGCCCCAACTATCCAACTATTTCACTGAGAGGACAGAATTCCTCTCCGCCTCTGGGTTCTTGATCTTGAACGCTGACCAAAGGCACCTCAGTGAGGACCACCGGTGCCCATCAGGTGTGTCTATCTGCATCTGCTCCTGCCTCAGCACCTGCATTAACCCCCCAGAGGTGATCTCGTAGTTGCACTGGCCTCCATGGGAACAGGGCATCACCACTCCACCCTCTCACTGTCATCTCACAGGCGCCCACCCTCAGCACCCAGAACACCCAGACACTCTCCAAAAGACATGAGCGCATCAGAGGGGATGTGTGCACATCCTGTGGGGGTGTTAGGCATGCCAGGTTGATGGAAGTGCAGTGGAGAGGCAGGGGGAACTTGTGCATGCCTTGGTTTGCAACTGTTGCAGGTGTGGGAGGGTAACAGTGTGCTGGGGGATGTTCGCATGCCGGGGGGGGATGTGCACACCGGAGGCCTCTGGCTTTGCAGATCCACAAACCCTCGTGGTGCGGCCAGGAGGACGTCAGTCTGGCCCGCCACGGTGGCTGTCCCTGTGATCCTGCCCCTTCTGGGCCAGGAGGCAGATCTTGTGCAGCCATTCCTG
>NW_006285509.1:50022-54297 GCF_000327345.1 Myotis davidii
TGCTGAAAGCAGGTATCTGGGTTTGTTTGGGTTCTATAATTGTAACACCGTTGCGATCCTGCTGGCTGAAGCCCGGCTGGCTGAAAGCAGGTTTCTGGGGTTTGTTTAGGTTCTATAATTGCAACATAGTTGCTTAGAGTTGCAGCATGGAGGCCGGCAGCGGCAGGCGGGGAACCTTGGCTTCCTCCATTGCTGGAGCAAGCAAGCTTTTTGTTCGCTTCAGCTGCCTGGCTGCCAGCTGCCGTCTTGGTTGGCAGTTAATTTGCATATCTCCCTGATTAGCCAATGGGAAGCGTGTCAGAGGTACTGTTAATTACCATGTTTGTCTATTATTAGATAGGATCAGTTAGCTCTTTCCACCACAACCTACTGGGCACTACTGTCTACTTTTCAGTAACCACATGCCTCCTTACATGTAGGACTGTGAAGTACCACACAATAATTATTTCTAAAGTGGAATATTTTCTTTGAATTATGTTCATGAGGCAGGGCACATAACAACTGGTTATGGCAATGGGCAACAAACAGACTGGATCCAGTGGGGACAAAATCATGGTATTAAATAATCAAGGTGAGGGCTTTTTTATTTTTTAAATTCTTACTTGCTAAATGCTTTGTTTTCTATTATTTTTACATCTTTTAAAGCCAAAAACTCAAACACTTAGATCTTGGATATCTTTTCCTTTGTTTATAAGCATCCTCACTCTGTGACTTTATTTTTAGTGACCTGTGCAGTGGTCCAGAGGAGTGCATATGGCTTTCACACAGCCAGCTCATGCTTTTGGGATACCACATCTGATGGTAAGAGACCTTAAGCTGATTCAAACAAAATCCAACTACTAACAAAGTCAAACAGTGTACTTATTGTCAAATGCTTATTTACTTTTAATTCTGAAAAAACTTTATCAATAGAATTGTGTCGTATCTAACTATAACAAGTTTGTCTTCAGACAAATATGAAATATTAACATTTAACAGATTGCAGGAAATAAGATATTAAAACCTGTGAAAATATATTATCTGGTAATTTCATTGTTTTGCTGGTATTTCAAAGTCCTTTTGTGTGTGTGTTTTCAGGAACCTGTACTGTGAGATGGGAGAACCGAACCATGAACTGTATCGTCAATGTTTTTGCCATTGCTATTGTCCTGTGACATCCTAAAAATGTTTGGCCAAAGCCATTCACTTAAGAATTTGTCAGTGTATACTTTCTAAAAAGAGTAAGTTACTTATTAATACTCTAGATGACAGGTGTGCAATATGCTTCAAAGCTATCAACAAAAACTGAATATTATAAGCAAGCAATCTCATACATAGTAAGTTGGCAGATTTGCTCATATTCTATAAAGACAGAATCATTTCAATAGGAAAAAATTAATGTCAGCAAAAAACAAATACAGAAACATGGCATGACTTGAAAATACAACCTTATATTTACACCAGCTTTTTACTAACATGTACCTAAGGAGTTAAGGAAATCTATTCAGATAATAAAATTCTCTTTCAGCTTCAGAGAAGTTAACAGGGATAAATATATGAACAAAACGCACTGCTAGGATAAATCTGGAGAAAATAATTATTAGCTAACACTTTTTAAAAAAATATATTTTTATTTATTTCAGAGAGGAAGGGAGAGGGAGATAGAAACATTAGAAACATTAATGATTAGAGAGAATCATTGATCGGCTGCCTCCTGCACGCCCCCTGCTGGGGATTGAGCCCGCAACCTGGGCGTATGCCCTTGACTAGAATCGAACCTGGGACCCTTCAGTCCACAGGCTGACTCTCTATCCACTGAACCAAACCAGGTAGGGCTAGCTAACACTTCTTAAGTTTATATTTCTTCTCAGCTGTACATATGGATTAATAGAAAGCAATTGTTCTTTTTTTCCTTTCAACTGATATTGCAGTAGTAACTACTATTAACTTGTTTACATTTTTTGAGAACTGTTAAAACAGTTTTTAAAATTTCAAAATCTTGGATTTACATTTGAGGGCAAATTAAATCTGGTAACCTTGAATTCCCTTGTTAAACAAAATGAGTTATGGTGTATGATGAAAAGTATCTGCCTAACAGCTGCCTTACAATTCATGCATTCCATGTGTAACAAATACTATTGAATGCCTGTTTGTTATGAGCATATTTCTCTGCTAGTCATTATAGTTATCTGCTGTTCAAATACTAAGTTTCTTTTGGTACCTGTTCAGTTGGACTGTTAACATTTATGTTTGTGGGAAGAAAAAAAGTTGTTTACAAGAGAGGGAAAGTGAATCTGGTTATTTATGTAGCAAAGCGAAAAGCGCTTATTGCTGACAGAGAATAGTAACTTTAAGAATTTTTAAGAATTGCTCCTAGCAAGTAAAAAATGCATAAAACATGCAGTTCTTAGTTAAAGGCCTTATTAGAGGAGTCTTACTATACAAGTAGTAAATTTTATCATTGTTTTAGTTACAACCATCTGTAAATAATTTTAAATGCTTATGTGGGATTCAAATTAATTGGAATAAAGTATAAATTAAAAGTATATAATCATTGGCAAGTTATTGAAAATCTCAGGGCTTATGAAATGTAGTTAAATTTATTTAAAAAACTAGAGGCCCTGTGCACGATTAAATCATGTGCGTGTAGGGTCTCCTAGGCCCAGCCTGCCATCAGGGCCATGTCCGCTGCCTGCGATGCCTTGCACGCTTTGCAGATGCTGCCGGCGCCCTGTGACGCTCCTCAGATGCTGCCGGCGCCCCACAACACTCTGGGGATGCTGCTGGCACCCCGGGAGGGTGGGAAGAAAGGAGGGTGGGGAGGGCTGGAAGGTGGGGTGCGGGTAGGGCCCGAGAGGTGCTCCATGCACCTCCTGGTGACCAGTCATTATGGTGTTATGGCGTTAGGGCCACTGGTCTTTTATAATATAGATAAGATCTACAGCTGGTCACCAAATGCAAAGTCAATCTGCTGTTTAACCATGAAAACAAAATCAAGTTTGCATATTACCACTGACACACATACATATTGGTAATAGAACCATGTTTCATTGAATTTGGGGGAAAGAATAGCTTGGTATTAATACTGACAATATTAAGATAGTATTCTTGTAGGAATACTGTGTGCATGTTTGATATTTTGCTGAGTAACAATAATTGTTCAATGTTTAAGAAGAATATTAAGAAAATACAAGGGTAGAATTTAATGCAGTGGTCTACAATTTTGGCCCATGGGAAACTCTCGTAGTCATTACCTACATATTAGTTTACGCTGCTGGCTTTTGTGCCCTTGAAGATTATAATAGTGACCAAAATATCTGTGCAACTGAGACTCATTTTGATTATTATTATTGAAGCCTGATCATAAAAAAAAATAAAAAATTCCTTGTGAACTTGCTATCTGATCTGTTTCTAGTTACAACATAATAAAGATTATTTTTCTGTGCTATACTTTTGTTTCTGGATAATCAGTAAATAGTTAAAGAAATGGCATTGTACTTACTCTAGAAAATTGTAAACAGGAGGAATGAGGAAGAGAAATGAATGTCAGACCATCCTATCTAATAATAGACAAAGATGGTAATTGACTGTACCTTTGCTACACCTCCCATTGGCTAATCAGCGTGATATGCAAATTAGCCGCCAACAAAGATGGCGGCTAATTTGCATACTACAGGCAGGGTGGGACAGTGTGAGCCACCATCCAGGCCCATCATCCGGACCTGCTATCTGCGACCTGGGCAGCAGGCAGTGCCCCCAGCCAGGACCCCCTTGTGCTGCCTAAGCCCTGCTGCCAGCTGGGCCCCCATGGCAATCTGAGGGCAGGAAAGTGCTGCCTATAGGCAGCACCCAGCAAGGCCTGCTTCTGGGCCGCCATGGCAATCCCATTGCAGGAGAGTGGCCTGCAGGCAGCCCCCAGGTGGGCCTGCTCCTGGGTTGCCATGGCGATCCCAGAGCAGGAAAGTGTGGCTGCAGGCAGCACCCAGGTGGGCCTGCCCCCGGGTCTCCACGGCAATCTGGCAATTCGTGAGCAGTAAAGCGCGGCCTGCAGGCAGCAACCAACCATGGCCACAGCTCAAGGGAGAGTACAACATGCAGTGGAGGCCAGGAGCCTGAGAGCTCAACATAGGGGGCACCTGCTCCAAGCCTCCATGGTGTGGTTGGGGACAGGCCACCAGCAGACACACACACACACACACACACACACACACACACACACACCAAGGGTGGGGGTGTGCTCCAAGTGGCCATGCAACGTGGCTTGGAGCATGCTCCCCATGGGGGGAGGCAGCGGCA
>NW_006285509.1:54507-56727 GCF_000327345.1 Myotis davidii
TGACCTCTGGGAGCCTGAGAGATCAACGCAGAGGGGTGCACCTGCTCTGAGTCTTCTACGCAGCTGGGGGCAGGCCCCCAGTGGACACACACACACACAGTGCCTGCTCTGAGCCTCCAATGCGGCTGGGGGCAGGCCCTCCGTGGGGCAACACACACACACACACACACACACACACGGCAACTGCTCCAAGCCTCTGCTGCCAGACTGGGGCAGTAGGACATCCACTGAGGGCTCTTGGACTGTGTGAGGGGCAGGCTAGGCTGAGGGAACTCCACCCCCAGTGCACGAATTTCGTGCACTGGGCCTCTAGTATAGATATATTGTACAAAATAAACTTTGTTAACATAGCAACCCAAACCCAGGATTCACCATTATAACATAATTAATGACTTCAATTTTATTCCCTTTATTTTATGATTGTAATACAAAATATCATTTTAAAAAGTCAGTGTAAAACATATTCTGTAACTATTAGCTTTTAATGATTACTTTTAGCAAGGAATTTTGTCCTGTTTGTCAACTTGCAATTGAGTTGTGTGTTTTTTTAATTAATTACTTTAAGTATGTAATATTAGGGCATTCAAATGTAAGTACTAACTCAGATTTTTGTAAAGCTATAATTTTATGTTTGTAAAGTACCACTGTGCTGTCCTAAATGATGGCAACATCTCATTACGTTTTCTCTAGTAAAAGGTACTTTTGCTCTTCTTTCCAAGTTGGATGTTATCTGCTTATGAGTCACTGAAAGCATTTTCACTGCCTACGTTCATCATCACTTTTTAAAAGTAATTTTATGAAACCACATTATATTTTCAAAGTTTGAGAGAGAAAAAAAACACCCTATTTTTGATAACAGCTTTTTAAAAGTGGGAGAAAGACCTGTGACATTTTGTGGCAAAGAAACTAGGTCTTTATTATAACAGACACCAAAACAAAGTGTGAGATGCATTGAAAATTTTACCCCATATGCTAGAATCTCCCCAAGGGGAATCCTATATAATAAACAGTTAATATGCAAATGGTTGTCACGCCCTCACACCATCATGCCATAACAGCTCAGACACTCAACACTGGGGAGAGAGGTATGGGGACCAGCCAGGCACAAATGAGCTCGTGAGAGAGGAATGGGCACCAGCCAGGCACAAATGAGCTTACAAGAGAGGAATGGGGACCATCCAGGATCAAATGAGCTCATGAGAGAGGAATGGGGAACAGCTAGGCACAAATGAGCTTGTGAGAGAGGAATGGGGACTAGCCAGGCTGTGGCCAGGGAGAGTAACAAGCCATCTGCCCCACGGTCCCAGGTGCCAGCGGCTGTGCCTGCACCTGCACCTGTGGCCCAGGAGAGGGACAAGCCACCCACCCCGCAGTCACTGATACCAGCAGCTGGGCTGCACCCCAGGAGAGGGACTAGCCGCCTGACCCACGGTCTCAGGCACGAGCGGCTGTGCCTGGCCCAGGAGAGAAGCCGCATGCTCCGCAGTCCTGGGTGCCAGCGGCTGGGGCTGCAGCCCAGGAGAGGGTCAACCCGCCTGCTCCGTGGTCCCAAGTGCCTGCAGCTGCAGCCCAGGTGAAGCTGCCTGCCCACAGTCCCCTGTGGCTGCAGCCAGCATGGACGAAGCTGGCCCGGGTCCTGGGTGCTTGCGGCCAGCCAGAGGGAGGGAATCCTGGGTCCCAGGTGCAGGGTGAAGCAGAGGTGGTTAGGGGAAATCAGGCCAGCAGGAGAGCAGTTAGGGGAGATCAGGCAGGCAGGCAGGTGAGCAGTTAGGAGCCAGCAGTTCTGGATTGTGAGAGGCAATCGGACATCCCCCAAGGGGTCCCAGATTGGAGAGGATGCAGGCCGGGCTGAGGGACACTCCCCCTCCGGTGCAAGAATTTTGTGCACCAGGCCTCTAGTTTGTTTTATAATCCAGAAGGTGAAGCTATATTTGTAGCTTAAGATGCTTATAGTTTCAATGTTTAGTAATTCAGTAAAATTGATCTTTGCATGTTTATTAAATTCTCTATAAAAGCATCATAGCATTCAGCCCATACAAGATTTAGGCGGCCACCATCAATATATGTTAACTTCAGTGGTCCTGAAGATTCTAGCCCACCTTATTTAATTTATATTATAAGTTTTGTCATATAATTAGATCTAGATGTATGATCCCTTTAATAGAGAAAAGGCCATGTGTGTGCATGTGCTAGGAGAGAGAGAGAGAGAGAGAGAGAGAG
>NW_006285509.1:56783-64052 GCF_000327345.1 Myotis davidii
CGAGAGAGAGAGAGAGAAGAGAGAGAGAGAGAGAGTTAGTTTTAGGTGCATAGGAAAAATCTGGAAAGATGCACATCAAAACATTGATGTGGTAATCTGGGGAAAGTAAGAAGGAATTTGGGATTAGGCAAAAGGGAATTGTATTCCAGTGTGTGGATGCACTATAATTTCTTATTAAAGGACAATTAAGATGTTTCCAGTACTGCATAAATGCCTTTTATATATCTAGTGTAATTGTAAGCTCTATTTTCAGACTGAAGTCTACATGATGTACTTTCTTTACTTAAAAGTATGCATGAGTCGCTATAACAAAAGTAAATTTCTCTTTTAAGCCTCTTTTATTAATAGAAGTAAAAGCAATTAGTCCTTTTAAGATTATGGTTTTACTGCCACTTATGGAATTTGGATCAGAGTTTCAGAATCTTACGCAAGCCCAGGTGGCTGGAGCATTTGGACATTGTTTCAGCTGTCCATTTCCCCCATCAGGTCTGGTGCCTTTTAGCTATTTTTGTGCCACATATGGGTTTGTGAAATTACTTTTATGAATTTTCCCATTGGCATATCTATATGTCTTTTCTCCCCAAATTCTTGCTACTACTTTGCCCTTTCTGTTGTGCCTTTAATTTTATATTCTCAAGGTTGATAATTTTGCATTCTATTTTTTTTCAATTACAGTTGACTTACAATAATTACTTTCTATGTTTTAACCATAGCTAATTTTTTGTGGTTACCTATCATTAATTCTAAAATCAGAAAATAAAAACAACATTCACATTATAATACCATTACATTATTTTATATATCCTATATAATAAAAGCCTAATATGCTAAGTGTCCGATGATTCGTTCAACCATTTGACCAATCGCTATGATGCACACTGACCATAGGGGGCAGATGCTCCAAACAGTAAGTTAGCTTGCTGCTGGGGCAGGATGGGCTGGACACACCCTGGAGCCCTGCTGTGGTCCCTCTGTGGCCTCTAAAATATTTATTATAATTAATTTCCTTTCAATGTGCAGATATGTGCACTGGGACTCTAGTCATATAATGATATGTAGCAATTTATATATTTTTTAATTCGAGCTGAGTTGTGTGCTTAGTTTACTTTCCCTTTCTATGGACCTAATGTCATGAGGACACCACTAAAGAGGGAATATTCCTAGAGTGATGGTTTGTTTTTGTTTTTTTTTCCCAACAAATTATTTTACCATAACCTCAAGAAGCCCATTTCTATCACTTTACTTATGTTATCAAGTTCTTCTATTTTCTGGAAATCTTGTTGGGTTACTCTTTTCTCCTGCTTCTATCAGAAATAGCTGCCTAGCCATAATCCAGGGACATTCTTCCTCTGATTTACTGGGTGGGAGCCATTGCTTTGGGAATCTTATTTCCTTATTCATTCCAGATTACTTTCTCATTTTCAAAAAACAACCTTAAGTGTCTTCTCAAGATTTATGGGAGATTAATTTTAATATATCTAAAAATCTGTAAATGTCTGAGAGTTCCAGTTGCTCCATGTCCTCGCTGACACCAATATTTGTAAATTTTAGCTTTATTGGTACCTGAAGTGGTACTTGGGATATTATTTTTGATTTTTCTGATGGCTGGTGTAATTGAGAATTTTTCATGCTTATTGGAAATTTAGATATGTTTTGTTGTGAAGTGACTGCTCAATTGCTTTGTTCATTTTTAAATGTTTTGCCTCTTGGTTGTAGATCTGTGTAGGGTCTTTATATATTCACAATATGAATCCTGTATGGATATATGTGGATTGTAAATATCTACTCCAAGGCTGTGACTTGTCTTTTTATTTTATTTTTTTCATTTTTTAAAAATCTTTTTTATTGAAAGTATTATCTATATAATACTATATCCCCCTCCCCCTCATTGACCCCTTCTAGCCCGTCCCACACCCCTAACCCAGGCCTTCACCACCTGATTATCTGTGTGCATGGGTTAAGCATATATGCACACATGTTCTTTGATCTCTCCCGCACCACCCAACCCCCACCCATTCGCTCTGAGATTCAACAGTCTGTTCTATGTTTCTATAAATCTGGATGTATTTTGTTCATCAGTTTATTTTGTCCATTAAATTCCACGTGGGAGCCCAGAAATCTATAGCATTTTTATACACAAATAGTGAACTCACAGAAAAAGAGATTTAAAAAGCATTACCATTTACCATTGCAACAAAAAAATTAAGATACCTATGAATAAATTTAACTAAGGAGGTAAAAGACCTGTAGTCTGAAAACTACAGGACGCTGAAAAAAAAAAAAGATAGAGGAAGACATAAACAGATGGTAGAATATATCATGTTCATGGATTGGTAGAATTAACATCATTAAAATGTCCATACTACCCAAAGCAATCTACAGAATCAAAGCACTCTCCATTAAATACCAATGGCATATTTTACAGACCTAGAATGAACTTTCCAAAAATTCATCTGGAATAAAAAAAAAGACCTCAAATAGCTGCAACAATCCTGAGAAAGAAGAACATAGTAGGAGGGATCACATTACCAGATATCAAGCTATATTAAAAAGCCATTGTTCTCAAAACTGCCTGGTACTTGCACAAGAACAGACGTATAAACCAATGGAATAAAATAGAGAACCCATAAATTGACCCAAATCACTATTCTCAATTAATATTTGACAAAGGAGGCAAGAATATACAATGGAGATAAGACACTGTCTTCAATAAATGGTGTTGGGAAAATTGGAAAGATGGCTGCAAAAAAAAAATGAAACTAGATCACCAACTTACAGCATACACAAAATGAACTCAAAATGGTAAAGGACTTAAATGTAAGAAGGGAAACAACAAAATATTGGAGGAATCCACAAGCAGAAAATGTCAGACATATGCCAAAGCAATATCTTCAGTGATACAGCTCCTAGGGCAATGGAAACTAAAGAGCAAATAAACAAATGGGATTACATCAAAATAAAAACATTCTACACAGCAAAAGAAACCACCAAAAAACAATAAGAAAGCCCACTGCATGGGGGAATATATTTGCCAATGTTATCTCCAATAAGGTTTTAATCTCCAACATTTACAGGGAACTCATACAACTTAACAAAAGGAAGATTGACAATCCAATCAAAAAATGGCCAACGGACCTAAATAGATACTTTTTATAAGAGAACATACAGAAGGCCAAGAGACATATGAAAACATGCTAAAAGCCACTAATTATCTGACAGACGTAAATTGAGACGACAATGAGGTACCATCTCACACCTGTCAGAATGGCTATCATCAACAAATCAATAAATGACAAGTAATGGTGAGGATGTGGAGAAAAAGGAACCCTCTTGCACTGTTGGTGGGAATGCAGACTGGTGCAGCCTCTGTGGAGAACAGTATGGAGTTTCCTCAGAAAACTAAAAATGGAACTCCCATTTAACCCAGTGATCCCACTTCTAGGAATATATCCCAAGAAACTAGAAACACCAATAAGAAAGGATATATGCACCCCTATGTTCATAGCAGCACAATTCACCATAGCTAAGATTTAGAAATAGCCTAAGTGCCCATCATCATATAAGTGGATTAAAGAACTGTGGTACATCTACAGAATGGAATACAACACTGATATAAAAAGGAAGGAACTGCTACCATTTACAACAGCATGGATGGACCTGGAGAGCATTATATTTAAGCAAAATAAGTCAGTCAAAGAAAGATAAATATCACATGATCTCACTCATTTGTGAAATATAATGAACAACATAAACTGATGAACAAAAACAGATCCAGAGATAGAGAAGCATCAATCAGACTATCAAGCCTCAGAGGAAAGGCAGGGGAGGGTGGAGGTAAGGGGGAGAGATCAACCAAAGGACTGGTATGCATGCATATAAGCCTAACCAATGGACACAGACACTAGGGTGGTGAGCAGGGTTGTACGGGTCAATGGGGTGATAAGGACACATATAGAATACCTTCCTATCTTATAAAAGAGTAATATGCAAATTAGCCATCACTCCATGACAAAGATGGCGGCCCCCACAGCCAATAGGAGGGAATATGAAAATTGCTGTCACTCCTTGCCAAAATGGCGGCAGCTGGGCCAGGACGCTTGTGTCATCGCCATGGTGACGACGCAGGCATTCTGCCCCAACCTTCTGGTGAACGGCCTCTGGGCCTGCTTGGTTGCTGCTGCTGTTGGGGTGGAGAAACAGAGACACAAGCCTTCAAGGGGCCCTGGCACCCAGAAGACTCAAGCCCCACAGCTGCAGTGTTGCTGGGGTCAGAGGAGCAGAGACAGAAGCCCGCAGGGGAGCCCGGCACCCAGCAGCCCCAAGCCCCATGGCTGTGGTGGTGCTGGGGTCAGAGGAGCAGAGACACAAGCTCACAGGGTCTCCAGACATCCTTCCCGACAAAGCCATGGTGGAAGGGCTGAGGTAGAGGCAGTTAGAGGCGATCAGGCAGGTAGGGGAGAGCAGTTAGGAGGATCAGGCCAGCAGGTCAGACCAGTTAGGGCAGTGGTTCTCAACCTTCTCATGCCGTGACCCTATACTACAGTTCCTCATGTTGTGGTGACCCCCAGTTTCATTGTTACATATTGAACATAATTATATATGTGTTTTCTGATGGCCCGGCACACAGCAGCTCTAAGCTCTGCAGGTGGGTGCTAGGGGTGCTGGAGGCGCTAGGGCCATTGTAGCTGGAGGATCAGAGACACAGCCCGCAGGGGGGCCTGGCACCCAGCAGCCCCAAGCCGCGTGGCCAGCTGCAGAGGTGTTGGGGCCACTGGGGCCGCAGCAGAGACAAACCCACAGGAAACTTGTGGAAAAAGGCAGATACTATCATAACTTTATTGCCCTTTCCACAAGATGAGAAAACTGACCCTGATTTACTTAGTGATATGGCCCACGCCTTTCTACAATCACAGGATATGATATGACCACTCCCAGGAAGGTCTTGTCAGAATACTGTCTCCAGGGAATAATGCTACAATGGCAAATCATCTAAAAGAGGAAACAAGCTTTTGTTGGGTTTATTATGAAGGTCAGAGAACAGGCCACCCTAACATATGCCGTGTTGTTATATTGATGATCTTGAGTTGCAGATGCTTGAAAAACAGCAAATTCAAGGAGAGGCTTTCACTGAAGTCTCCTTATCTGCCTAAAATCGGACCCCCCAAAAAGAGCTTGCATGCCATAGGTCCCCTAAAAGTGTCATCAGCCAGTAAAGACTGACTCCTGTCACAGACAGGAGAGTAGAAGTTGACATCACACCCAAACTTTGTTACAGTGCTGGGGTCAGAGGAGCAGAGACACAAGCTCACAGGGTCTCCAGACATCCTTCCCGACAAAGCCATGGTGGAAGGGCTGAGGTAGAGGCAGTTAGAGGCGATCAGGCAGGTAGGGGAGAGCAGTTAGGAGGATCAGGCCAGCAGGTCAGACCAGTTAGGGCAGTGGTTCTCAACCTTCTCATGCCGTGACCCTATACTACAGTTCCTCATGTTGTGGTGACCCCCAGTTTCATTGTTACATATTGAACATAATTATATATGTGTTTTCTGATGGCCCGGCACACAGCAGCTCCAAGCCCTGCAGCTGTGGTGGCGCTAGGGGTGCTAGGGGTGCTGGAGGCGCTAGGGCCATTGTAGCTGGAGGATCAGAGACACAGCCCGCAGGGGGGCCTGGCACCCAGCAGCCCCAAGCCGCGTGGCCAGCTGCAGAGGTGTTGGGGCCACTGGGGCCGCAGCAGAGACAAACCCACAGGAAACTTGTGGAAAGGCAGATAAACTATCATAACTTTATTGCCCTTTCCACAAGATGAGAAAACTGACCCTGATTTACTTAGTGATATGGCCCACGCCTTTCTACAATCACAGGATATGATATGACCACTCCCAGGAAGGTCTTGTCAGAATACTGTCTCCAGGGAATAATGCTACAATGGCAAATCATCTAAAAGAGGAAACAAGCTTTTGTTGGGTTTATTATGAAGGTCAGAGAACAGGGGGACTCAGACCATCAGGGGAGAGCAGTTAGGGGGATCAGGCCAGCAGGGGAGAGAAGTTAGGGGGATCAGGCGGACAGGCAGGTGAGCGGTTAAGAGCCAACAGTCCCAAGGGGGTCCCAGATTGGAGAGGGTGCAGGCCAGGCTGAGGGATCCTCTCCTGCTCCCATGCATGAATTTCATGTACCAGGCCACTAGTAATCAATAAAAAAATTTAAAAAATAAATTAAAAAAATAATTCTACATGTGAGCGAGTTCATGTGATACCTGTCTTTCTCTGACTGGCTTCTTTTGTAGTAATATCTTCTGCTGAACAGAAGCTTCTAATTTTATAAAGCCCTATGTAAGTTTTTCTCTTTTATGGAAGTGCTCATTTTTTAGTATTTATGAAGTATTTGTTTACCTACAAGACAAAAAATATAGTCTATGATTTACTCTACAAGTTATGTTTGTTATCTTTTCCATTTAGGTCACTTAGGTCTATGCTAATCTTTGATTTGAGGGTGTGGGGTCAGGTAGAAGTCAAGATTTATATTATGCCATTGGGATATATAATTGCTACAGCACCATTTATGGAAAAGACCATCCTATTTATTCTTCAACTTAATTGCAATGGCACGTTTGGTATAAATACACACACACACACACACACACACACACACACACACACATATATTCCTGATTATTTTAAACTGGTAGGGTCTGAATTTTTATTAACTTGCTGAGTATGTATTCTCCATGTGATTTCTGGGTTTCATGACTGTTTAGCAGGGCCATTTTTTTCTAAATTTTAGGCATATTTTGGATTCATTTGTCCAGTTTAATCTTTACTTAACAAGAGCTTGTAATTTTCTGCTGTCTCAAGAAATCAACACCACCTGCAGCAGACCTTTAGCCAGCAGGCATATCAAAACTTCCTCATTTCTTAAAATAACTGTGCTTTTAAATACCGTTAAGAAAACAGAACATAAAAAATATTAGTAGGTCCCTAGCTGGTTTGGCTGAGTGGATAGAATGTCAGCCTGTGGGATGAAGGGTCTCAGGTCCGATTCTGGTCAAGGGCACATGCTGGGGTGTGGGCTCAGTTCCCACTGGGAGTGTTCAGGAGTCAGCCAATCAATAATTCTCTCTCATCATTGATGTTTCTCTCACTCTCACCCTCTCCCTTGCTCTTTGAAATCAATTAAAAATATTCTATCTATCTATCTATCTATCTATCTCTGTATCTGTATCTGTATCTATATCTAGTCTATCTATCTATCTATCTATCTATATCTTCT
>NW_006285509.1:64984-72251 GCF_000327345.1 Myotis davidii
CAAGGTCCAATGTGTAGAGACTGAAGTGATGACACTAAGTGCTGAGGCCTACCTATGGGTTGCTGAAGCCATACTGAAATTCTGAGCACCCCTGAGAGGAAAAGGGAAAGATAAGGCATGCGGGGCCTGGTGTCAGGTGCACAGGGGGGCTGGCTGCAGGCCGCCCTTTCCTGTTGCAGGATCTCCGGTTGCTCATCCCTGGCAGGGGCTGCCAGGGAACAGGTGGGCGTCTGCCTCTTCCCTGCCTCCCTCCGGCTTCTCGGATCACTGGCAGGGGGGCGGGCAAAGGCAGCCGGTTCTCTGATCCAAGGCCGGGACAGTGCCTCCCGGCTCTTGCCTGCCGCCTGTGTTTCCAATCACCATCCTTCCCCTATGGTCTCCCATCATTGCCCTTATGTATGCAAATTAACCGCCATCTTTGTTGGCACTTAACTGCCATCTTGGTTGGCAGTTAATTTGCATATCGCCCTGATTAGCCAATGGGAAGGGTAGTGGTCATACGCTAATTACCATGTTTCTCTTTTATTAGATAGGATATGTATTAGTAGGAATAGAAGATGACAGGAAGCAAGACAGCAATGAGGAAGAGAGTGTGAGTCAGGGAGCAAAAGGGGTGTGTGTGGACATGTGTGGTGTGAATGTGTGTGAGTGAGGGACAGTTAGACCTTCAGGACTTTTGGGGGCTCACAGACCAGGCTCCCCTAGAATGAGCGCCTCTGCTACCACTGAAATCACATCTGGGGTAGCCTACTCTGACAGAAGCAATGCTATCTTGAAGGGGAGAGCTATTGTGACAAGAAGCCCAGCCTCACCACCAGCCAGCCTGGACTCAGACATAACCCTGGAGCCTAACGCCACTCTGGCCAAAGACCAGCTACATCAGCTGCAAACACATGGGCACCAGGACTCTAGACTCCCCAGATGCAGGCTCCTGTGGGTCTTGGAGTGCACCCCACTTCCTCCAGGACACTGTGTCAATCATGGGCACCACACATCCCACCAGTGAGTCTCCAACTGCACTGCTCACCTGCCAAGACCACGGTGTTGGCCATTGCCCTGTTCATCATGCAGGTGAGCCTCAGATTGAACTACCTGCACAACTAAACTATGGAGTGAGCCCCAGCCCCACGTGTCTCACAGGTGAGCCACTAACTGGGCCCTTCACTGACCAAGACTGAGGTTTCAGCCCCAAGCCCCACTGTCTCGATGTATGGACCTTCTCTTAGAGGAAAATGGGGAGATAAAGAAACAATCCCAAAGGAAAGGGGCAACAGAAAAGGAATTAAATGAAATAGAGGCATGCAATATGTCAGACAAAATATTCAGAATAAGGGTCAGAGAGTTCCTAAACCAGTTGAATGAGAAAAATTAACAACTTAAGTAAGAATCAACATGAAATAAACAGTGATATATCTACAATAAAAAACACTATGGAAGGTTTCAACTGTAGATTAGAAAAGGCAGAGGATGAAATTAACGAAGTAGAAGAAAGGGCAGGAAAACACTGCCAATATGAACAGCAATTGGAGAAAAAAATGAGAAAGCAGGAGAAGACCCTAAGAAGCATACGTATAATAGGGCTGCTAGACCAACAAGAAGAGGAGCGGGGATTAGAAAACCCATTTGAAGAAAAAATGACAGAAAATTTCTGATTTGGGGAAGAAAAAAGTCACACATGCACAGAGATCCCAAGCAAGATGAACCCAAAAATACCCACAACAAGAAACACCATAGTTACAAACGTTAATGGCAAAGAAAAAATCTTAAGTGCTACAAGAGAGAGACAGAAAGTTACCTACAAGGAAATTCCCATTAGAGTATCAAATTATTTCTCAACAGAAACACATCAGGCCAGAATGGAATGAAGTATAGAAAGTGACACAAAGCAAGGCACTGAATCCAAGAATATTCTATCCACCAAGGCTAGAATTGAACATTGAAGGGGAAATCAGGAGCTTCACAGACAAAAAAAGGCCAAGGGAATTTATCACTACCAAGCCAGCAATGCACGAAAAGGTGAAGGGAATGCTCTTAAAAGAAGAAATACAAAGGCAAGAATGAACACAGGCTTAGAAAATAAAAATGGCAACAAACAAGTACCTATTAATAATAACCTTAAATGTAAATGGATTAAATGCTCCATTAAAAAGACATTACGTGGCTGCATGTTTAAGAAAACATGACCCATACATATGCTATCTATAAGAGATCCACCTCAGAACAAGTGAATCACTACGCTGAAAGTGAAGGAATGGAAAAGTATTTTTCAGACAAATGGAAATGTCTGAGAAACTATCTGGAGTCGCAGTACCTGTATCTGACTAAATAAACCTCAAATTGAAGGCCATAGCAAGAAAAGGAAGGCCAGTTCATAATTCTAAAGGGATCAATACAACAAAAGGATATAACTCTGCTAAACATATATAAAACCAATGCAGGATCATCAAAATAAAAAAAGCCACTTCTAGAAGATATCAAGGAAGAGATTGACAGCAATACAATCATAGTAGGGGACTTCAATACCCCATTGACAGCACTGGATACATCCTCCAGACAAAAAATTAACAAAGAAACAACAAGTCTAAATAACTCACTAGATTAGGTGGACTTGTTTGACATCTTCAGAACATTTGATGCCAAAGCTACAGAATATACATTATTCTCAACTGTACATGGTACATTTTCAAAGATAGAGCACATATTGGGACCCAGACAAAATTTTCCAAATTCAAGTATATTGAAACCATGTCAAGCATCTTCTCAGATTATAATGGCGTAATATAAGAAATCCACTACAATAAAAACAATAAAAAATCAAACACTTGGAGGCTAAATAACATGCTATTAAACAATTATTGGGTTACCAAAGAGATAAAAGAAGAAATTAAAAACATCCTGGAAACAAATGACAATGAAAACACAAAAAATCCAAAATATATGGAACACAGTGAAGGAAGCTCCAAGAGGGAAGTTCAAGGCACTACAGGATTACTTTAAAACAAAAAACAAGAAAAACTTGTAATAAATCATCTAACTATAAAACTTAAAGAGTTAGAAAGCGAGCAGCAAAAAAAGCCCCGAGTGAGCAGAAGGAAAGATATAATAAAGATCAGAGCAGAAATAAATCACATAGAGACAACTAACAGAAACAAACAAAAAAACAAACAAAACACAATACAAAAGATTAAAAAAAAAAAGAACTGATTCTTTGAAAGTATAGACAAACTGATGATACTCTGACCAGGCTCACCAAGAAGTAATGAGAGAGGACCCAAAGAAAATCAGAAATGAAAGAGGAAAAATAGCAACAAACCTCAGAAATATAAAGGAATGTAAAAAGATACTATGAACAACTCTATTCCAACCATTTGGTCAACCTAGAAGAAATGGAGATATTCCTAAAAAAATGTGACCTTCCAAAAATCATTCAAGAATTAAAAAATCTGAATAGGCAGATAACTATGAAGGAAATTGAAGCAGTCATCAAAAAACTTCCAGCAAACAAAAGCCCTGGAACAGATGGCTTCACAGGGAGTTTTACCCAACATTCAAAGAAGAACTAAAACCTATCCTCCACAGACAATTCTCAAAAATTCAAGAGGAAGGCACAATTCCAAACTATTTCTATGAAGCCTGCATAACGGTAATTCGAAAACCTGATAAAGACAGTACAAAGTAAGAGAATTACAGGCCAATATCTCTGATGAACATAGATGCTAAAATCCTCAACAAAATTTTAGCAAATTGGATCCAACATTACTTCAGACAGATCATACAACATGACCAAGTGGGATTTATTCCAGGGATGCAAGGGTGGTACAATATCTGTAAATCAATAATCGTGATACATCACATAAACAAACTGAGAGATAAAAATCACATAATCTTATCAATTGATGCAGAAAAACCATTTGAGAAATGTTTTCCACCATCCTTTCTTGATAAAAACCCTCAGCAAAGTGGGAGTAGAGGTATCATACTTCAACATAATAAAAGCCTTATATGACAAACCTACAGCCAACATCGTACTTAAAGGGCAAAAACTAAAACCATTTCCTTAAGAACAGGAACAAGGCAGGTTAGCCCACTCTCATCACTCCTATTCGACATAGTACTGGAAGTGCTAGCCATAGCTATCAGACAAGAAGAAACAAAAGGCTTTTAAATTGGAAAAGAAGAAGTAAAACTGCCATTATTTGCAGATGACATGATATTGTACATAGAATACCCTAAAGACTCCATCAAAAAATTTCTAGACTTAATAAATGAATTTGGCAATGTAGCAGGATACAATATTAACACCCAGAAATCTGTGGCTTTTTTATACACCAATAATTAACTCACAGAAAGAGAAAATAAAAACACAATGTCATTTACCATTGCACCTAAAAAAATTCAGAAACCTAAGCAAAAACTTAACCAAGGAGGTAAATGACTTGGAAAACTACAGGACAGGAAGAACATACCATGTTCATGGGTTGGTAGAATCAACATCCTTACAATGTCCATACTACCCGAAGCAATTTATAGATTCAATGCAATCTTCATTAAAATACTAATGGCATATATCAAAGACCTAGAACAAACTCTCCAAAAATTCATCTGGAATAAAAAAAAGATCGCAAATCACCTCAGTAATTCTGAGAAAGAAGAATAAAGATGGAGGAATTACAATACTAGATAACAAGGTACATTACAAAAACACTATTCTTAAAACTTCTTAATAATGGTACAAGAACAGATTTATAGAAAAATGGAACACAAAAGAGAACCCAGAAATCAACCCAAGCCATTATGCTCAATTAATACTTGACAAAAGAGGCAAGAGCATACAATGGAGTCAAGAAAGTCTCTTCAATGAATGGTACTGGTAAATTTGGTCAGATACATACAAAAAAATGAAACTAGGTCACCAACTTACACCATACACAAAAATAAACTCAAAATGGTTAAAGGACTTAAATGTAAAATGGGAAACCATAAAAATCTTAGAAGAATCCCTTAGGCAGAAAAATATCAGACATATACTGAAGCAATATCTTTACTGATACAACTCCTAGGGCAATGGAAACTAAGGAGAAAATAAACAAGTAAGACTACATCAAAATACAAAGCTTTTGCACAGCAAAAGAAACCATCAACAAAACAACAAGAAAGCCCATTGCATGAGAGAACATATTTGCCAATGTTATCTCTGATAAGGTTTTATTCTCCAACATTTAGAAGGAACTCATAGAACTTATCAAAAGTAAGATAGACAATCTAATAAAAAAAATGAACAACGGACCTAAATAGATACTTTTCAAATGAGAACATACAGAAGGCCAAGAGACATATGAAAACAAGTTCAAAGTCACTAATTATCCAAGAGATGCAAATCAAAACAAAAATGATGTACCATCTCACACCTGTCAGAATGGCTATCATTAACAAATCAATAAATGACAAGTAATGGCGAGGATGTGGAGAAAAAGGAACCCTCTTGAACTGTTGGTGGGAATGCAGACTGGTGCAGCCACTGTGGAGAACAGTATGGAGTTTCTTCAAAAAACTAAAAATGAAACTCCCATTTGACCCAGTGATCCCACTTCTAGGAATATATCCCTAGAAACACCAATCAGAAAGGATATATGCACCCTTATGTTCCTAGCAGCACAATTTACAGCATCTAAGATTTGGAATCAGCCTAAGCGCCCACAGCAGATGAGTGGATTAAAAAACTGTGGTATATCTACACAATGAAATACTACACTGCTATAAAAAGAAAGGAACTGATACCATTTACAACAGCATGGATGGACCTGGAGAGCATTATGCTTAAGCAAAATAAGTCAGTCAGTGAAAGATAAATATCACATTATCTCACTCATTTGTGTAATATAATGAACAATATAAACTGATGAACAAAAACAGATCCAGAGACGGAGAAGCATCAATCAGACTGTCAAACCTCAGAAGGAAGGTAGGGGAGGGTAGAGGTGAGGAGAAGAGATCAACCAAAGGACTTGTATGCATGCACATAAGCCTATCCAATGGACACAGACACTAGGGGTTGAGGGCATGAGCAGGGAGTGTCTGGGGCAATGAGGGGGCGGGATAAGGACACATATGTAATACCTCAATCAATAAAAAAAATTTAAAAAAGAAATTTAAAAAATTCTACATGTGATTGAGATCATGTGATACTTGTCTTTCTCTGACTTGCTTCTTTTGTAGTAATATCTTCTGGTGAACAGAAGTTTCTAATTTTATAAATCCCTATTTAAGTTTTTCTCTTTTATGGTTAGGGCTCATTTTGTAGTGTTTATGAAGTATTTGCTTAACTGAAAGACAAAAATATAGTCTATGATTTACTCTAGAAGTTATGTTTGTTACCTTTTCCTTTTAGGTCACTTAGGTCTATGCTAATCTTTGATTTGTGGGTGTGGTGTGAGGTAGAAGTCAAGATTTATATTATGTCATAGGGATATATAAATTGCTGCAGCACCACTTATAAAAAAGATATATATATATTAGAGGCCCGGTGCACAAAAATTTGTGCACTTGGGGGGGGCGGGGATCCCTCAGCCCAGCCTGTGCCCTCTCGCAGTCTAGGACCCCTTGGGAGATGTTCACCTGCTGGCTTAGGCCCGCTCCCAGGGGGATTGGGCCCAAGCTGGTAGTCATAGTGACCAGTCATTCCCAGTTGTTCTGCTGTTAGGGTCAATTTGCATATTACCCTTTTATTATATAGGATAGAGGCCTGTTGCATAGGTTGGGGTCAGCTGGTTTGCCCTGAAGGGTGTCCCGGATCAGTGTGGGGTCCCGCTGGGGTGCCTGGCCAGCCTGGGTGAGGGGCTCAGGGCTGTTTTCATACTGGACAAAGCCCCTTCAGGGTGGGGGTACCCGCTGGGGTGACTGGTCAGCCTGGGAGAGGGGCTGATACCTGTTTACAGGCTGGTCACAGCCCCTTCAGGGTGGGGGGCCCCATTGGGGTGCCTGGCCAGCCTGGTTGAGGGGCTTATGGCTGTTTGCAGGCTGGCCACAGACCCTTCAGGGTAGGGGTCCCCTTTGGGGTGCCTGGATAGCCTGGGTGAGGGGCTGAGATCCATTTTCAAGCTGGCACAGCCCTCAGCCACTTAAGGTACCAGTGGAGGCTGGCTGAAAGCAGGTATTGGGGATTTATTTATCTTCTATAATTGAAACTTTGTTGCCTTGAGCGGAAGCCTCAGCCATCCTGGAAGCTTGGCTTCCACCATCACCAAGGAAACCAAGCCTCCTGCTTGCT
>NW_006285509.1:73509-74105 GCF_000327345.1 Myotis davidii
CCCCAGGGGGACCAGGGGGTTGGGGCCCTCCCCCCTGTCATGCTGCTCCAGGGGCCAAGAGGCCTCGTGGCTCCGCTGATCCCAGGCCGGAGGCCTCACAGCTCTGCTGATACACTCTGCTGATCCCGGTGCTGCTCCGCTGATCCTGGTGCTGGGGGGCCTTGCTGCTCCACTGATCCCAGGCAGGGAGGCCTTGTGGCTCCACTGATCCCAGTCCTGGGAGGCCTCGTGGTTCCGCTGATCCCGGTGCCAGGAGGCCTTGTGGCTCTGCTGATCCTGGTGCTGGGGGGTCTCTCTGCTCCCCTGATCCCAGACCAAGAGGTCTTGCAGCTTTGCTGATCCCAGTGCTGGGAGGCCTCATGGCTCTTTACTATATAGGATAGGTGCACAGGTGGGGGGCAGCTGGTTTGCCCTGAAGGCTGTCCTGGATCAGGGTGGGGGTCCCCACTGGGGTGCCTGGCCAGTCTGGGTGATAATTTCTCTTTTTTGCCAGTAATGCAGCTAGAGTACAGCATGTATTTTTATTAGAGGGACTGACAGTAATGTGACCATAAACCTGGAAAAAATTAGTTTCAGAAAATGTTTAACAAACAGCT
>NW_006285509.1:74892-79908 GCF_000327345.1 Myotis davidii
CAATGATCTGACCCTCTAGTAACTTCAGTGCAAAATTATAGCTAATTTGCCTACAAATGTCAGGTGGTCATAATATTCTGGCCACTTAGTGTATATATTTCTGATAATATTAAACTGAAAGTTTCTGAAATTTTATTAACTAGCTGAATCTGTCTTTTCCATGTGACCTTTGGGTTTTATGACTGTTTAGCTGGGCTACTTTTTTTTCTAAATTTTAGGCATATTTTGGATTCATTTGGCCAGTTAATCTTTACTTAAACAAGAGTTTATATTTTTCCACTCTCTTAAGCAATCAACACCACCTGCAGCAGGCCTTTAGCCAGCAGGCAGGTCAAAACTTCCTCATTTCTTAAAATAACTGTGTTTGTATATACCATTAAAAAGCAGAACATAAAAAATATTAGTGGGGCCCTAGCTGGTTTGATTCAGTGGATAGAATGTCAGCCTATGGGCTGAAGGGTCTCAGGTTTGATTCTGGTCAAGGGCACATGCTGGGGTTGTGGGCTCAGTTCCCACTGAGGGTGTGCAGGAGACAGGCAATCAGTGATTCTCTGCAATTTGGAAAAGAGTGTGAGTGAGTGAGTGAGTGAGTAAGTGAGGGAGCAAAAGGGGTGTGTGTGGATATGTGTGGTATGAATGTGTTTGAGTGAAGGACAGTTAGATCCTTCAGGACTTTCAGGGGCTCACGGACCAGGCTCTCCTAGAATGAGAGCCTCTGCTACAACTGAAATAACATCCAGGGTGGCCAACTCTGACAGAAGCCATGACATCTTGAAGAGGATAGCTGCTGTGACTAGGATCCCAGCCTCACCACCAGCCAGCCTGGACTCAGACACCACCCTGGACCCTACAACCACTCCATCCAAAGACCAGCTACGTCAGCTGCAGACCCATGGACACCAGGAGTCCAGTCTCCCCAGATGCAGGCTCCTGTGGGTCATGCAGTGCACCCCACTCCTTATGGCCCACAATGTCCATCCTGGGCACCATGCATGCCATCGGTGAGTCTCAAATTGCACTCCCCACCTGCCAAGCCCACAGTGTTGGCCGTGGCCTTCCACATCCTGCAGTTGAGCCTTGGACTGCAATCCCTCTTCACCAAAACTCTGGAGGCAGCCCCAGTTCCACATATCCCACAGATGAGACACTGACTGTGCCCTTCTGCCAACCAAGCCCGAGGTTTTAGCCCCAAGCCTCACTGTCTTGATGCCTGGACCTTCTGTGAAAGCAAAAATGGGGAAACAAAGAAACAATCCCAAGGAAAGAAGAGGAGTGGCTGTAAAAGGAACTAAATGAAATGGAGGCATGCAATATGTCAGACAAAATATTCAGAATAAGGGTCGGAGAGTTCCTAAACCAGCTGAATGAGAAAAAATAACAACTAATTTAAGAATCAAGATGAAATAAAAACCGATATAGCTACAATAAAAAAAAACACGATGGAAGGTTTCAACAGTAGACTAGAAAAAGCAGAGGATGAAATTAGTGAATTAGAAGAAAGGGCAGGAAAACACAGCCAATATGAACAGCAATTGGAGAAAAAAATGAGAGTATCAAATTATTTCTCAACAGAAACACATCAGGCCAGAATGGAATGAAGTATAGAAAGTGACACAAAGCAAGGCACTGAATCCAAGAATATTCTATCCACCAAGGCTAGAATTGAACATTGAAGGGGAAATCAGGAGCTTCACAGACAAAAAAAGGCCAAGGGAATTTATCACTACCAAAGCCAGCAATCACGAAAAGGTGAAGGGAATGCTCTTAAAAGAAGAAATACAAAGGCAAGAATGAACACAGGCTTAGAAAATAAAAATGGCAACAAACAAGTACCTATTAATAATAACCTTAAATGTAAATGGATTAAATGCTCCATTAAAAAGACATTACGTGGCTGCATGTTTAAGAAAACATGAACCATTCACATGCTTTCTACAAGAGACCCACCTCAGCACAAGAAAGTCACATGGACTGAAAGTGAAGGAATGGAAAAATATTTCTCAGACAAATGGAAATGACAAAAAAGCTAGGGTAGCAATACTTATATCTCACTAAATAAAAATCAAATTAAAGGCCATAACAAGAGATAAGGGAGGCCAGTTCATAACTCTAAAGGGATCAATACAACAAAAGGATATAACTCTGGCAAACATATGGACTCAATGCAGGATCATCCAAATTAAAAAAAGCAACAAAACTTCTAGAAGACATCAAGGAAGAGATTGACAGCAATACAATCATAGTAGGGGATTTAAATACCCCATTGACAACACTAGATATATCCTTCAGACAAAAAAAATCAACAAATTAACAGAATCCTAAAAAACTCACTAGATCAGGTGGACTTAATTGACATCTTCAGAATAGTTCATGCCAAAGCTACAGAATATACATTATTCTCAACTGTACATGGTACATTTTCAAAGATAGAGCACATATTGGGACACAAAGTCTTCCAAATTCAAGAAGATTGAAACCATATCAAGCATCTCAGATTACAATGGCTTAATATAAGAAATCCACTAAAATAAAAACAATTAAAAAATCAAACATTTGGAGTCTAAATAACATGCTATTAAACAATTATTGTGTTACCAAAGAGATAAAAGAAGAAATTAAAAACAACCTGGAAACAAATGATAATGAAAACACAAAAAATCCAAAATATATGGGACACAGTGAAAGAAGCCCAGAGAGGGAAATTCAAAGCACTACAGGATCACTTCAAAAAAAATGAAAATCTTGTAATAAATCATCTAACTATAAAACTTAAAGAATTAGAAAGTGAGCAGCAAGGAAGCCCCAAGTGAGAAAGAAAAGATATAATAAAGATCAGAGCAGAAATAAATTACATAGAGACAAAAAACAAAACAAACAAAAAAAGAAAAAAACAAGGAAAACCCAATACAAAAGATAAAAAAAAAAAAAACAAGAGCTCTCTTTTTGAAAGGATAGACAAGATTGATGATCCTCTAGCCAGGCTCACCAAGAAGCAAAGAGAGGACCCCAATAAAATCAGAAATGAAATAGGCAAAATAGCAACAAACCTCAGAAATACAAAGGATTGTAAAAAGATACTATGAACAACTCTATTCCAACAAACTAGTCAACTTAGAAGAAATGGAGATATTCCTAGAAAAGTACGGCCTTCCAAACTCAATCAGGAAGAATGAAAAAATCTAAATAGGTGGATACTGTGAAGGAAATTGAAGCAGTCATCAAAAAACTTCCAGCAAACAAAAGCCCTGGAACAGATGTCTTCACAGGGGGGTTTTACCCAACATTCAAAGAAGAACTAAAACCTATCCTCTGCAGATTATTCTCAAAAATTCAGGAGGAAGGCACAATTCCAAGCTCTTTCTATACAGCCAGTATTATAGTAATTCCAAAACCTGATAAATACAGTACAAAGTAAGAGAATTACAGGCCAATATCTCTGATGAACATAGATGCTAAAATCCTCAACAAAATTCTAGCAAATCGTATCCAACATTACTTCAGAAAGATCATACAACATGACCAAGTGGGATTTATCATGGGGATGCAAGGATGGTACAATATCCACAAATCTATGAATAATAAAAGCCTTATATGACAAACCTACCGCCAACATCATACTCAAAGGGCAAAAACTAAAACCATTTACCTAAAAACAGGAACAAGACAAGGATGCCCTCTTTCACCACTCCCGTTCAACATAATACTGGAAGTGCAAGCCACAGCAATCAGATAAGAAGAGGAAATAAAAGACATCAAAATTGGAAAAAGAAGTCAAACTGTTATTATTCGCAGATGACATGATATTTTACATAGAATATCCTAAAGAAGCCATCAAAAAACTGCTAGACTTAATAAATGAATTTGGCAATGTGGCAGAATACAAAATCAACACCAAGAAATCTATAGTATTTTTATACACCAATAGTGACCTTACAGAAAGAGTAATTAAAATAAACAATCCTATTTACCATTGCACACAAAAATTAAGACACCTAGGAATAAACTGAACTAAGGAGGTAAACACCTCTGCTCAGAAAACTACAGGACTACAGGACGTTGAAGGAAGAGATAGAGGAAGACATAAACAGATGGAAGAACATACCATGTTCATGGATAGGTAGAATCAACAGCATTAAAATGTCCATACTACCCAAAGCAATCTACAGAATCAATGCACTCCCCATTAAAATACCAACAGCATATTTCACAGACCTAAAAGAACTCTTATCAGAATGGCTATCATGAACAAATCAACAAATGACAAGTGCTGGTGAGGATGAGCAGAAAAAGAAACCCTCGTGCACTGCTGGTTGGAATGCAGGCTAGTTCAGCCACTGTGGAAAACAGCACGGAGTTTCCTCAGAAAACTAAAAATGGAACTCCCATTTGACCCAGTGATCCCACTTCTAGGAATATATCCAAAGAAACTAGGAACACCAATAACAAGGATATATGCACCCCTATGTTCATAGCAGCACAATTTACAATAGCTAAGATTTAAAATCAGCCTAAGTGCCCTTAAGCATATTAGTGGATTAAAAAAATTTCGTATATCTACACAACGGAATACTATGCTGATCTAAAAAGGAAGGAAGCCCTACCATTTGCAACAGCATTGATGGAGCTAGAGAGCATTATCCTAAGTGAAATAAGTCAGTCAGAGAAAGATAAATATCACATGACTTCACTCATTTGTGGATTATAATGAACAACATAAACCGATGAACTAAAACAGATCTAGAGGCAGAGAAGCATCTATCAGATGCTCTAAACTATGAGGGAGGTAGGGGCAGGTGGGAGTAAAGGGGAGAGATCAACAAAAGAACTTGTATGCATACATATAAGCATAACCAATGGACACAGACAACAGGAGCTGAGGGTGAGGGCAGGATTGGAAGGGTACGATGGCAATGTGGGGATATGAACACATATGTAATACCTTAATCAATAAAGAAAAAATACCAATGGCATATTTCACAGACCTAGAACAAACTCTCCAAAAATTCATCTGGAATA
>NW_006285509.1:80074-80536 GCF_000327345.1 Myotis davidii
TATGCTCAATTAATATTTGTCCAAGGAGGCAAGAACATACAATGGAGTCAAGACAGTCTCTTCAATAAATGGTGCTGGGAAATTTGGTCAGACACATGCAAAAAAATGAAACTAGACCACCAACTTACACCATACACAAAAATAAACTCAAAATGGATAAATGACTTAAACGTAAGACGGGAAACCATAAAAACAGTACAGCAATCCACAGGCAGCAAAATCTCAGAAATATGCTGAAGCAGTATCTTCACTGATACAGCTCCTAGGGCAATGGAAACTAAAGAGAAGATAAATAAATGGTACTACATCAAAATAAAAAGCTATTGCACAGCAAAAGAAACCATAAGCAAAGCAACAAGAAAGCCCATCGCATGGGAAAACATATTTGCCAATACTATCGCCAATAAGAGTTTATTATTTACCTTTACCGGGAACTCATACAATTTAACAAAAGGAAGATAA
>NW_006285510.1:0-538 GCF_000327345.1 Myotis davidii
GGTCACAAAAGCAAGAGAGGTAAGGCTACTGTCAAGTAGCTTGCAGTCTGGTGGCAGTAGAAATATCTGTTTGGTGGATGACATTAATTTGGAGAAATTCTTAGTCATTATTGTTTCTGATATGTCTTCTGTTCCTTTCTCTGTTCTCTTTCTAGTATTCCCATTATGCACATGGTACATCTTTTGTATTGTCCTACAGTCCTTGGATATTCTGTTCTATTTTTTCAATCTTTTTTTTGTTTATCTTTCATTTTGGGAGGTTTCTATTGATATATCCACAACTCAGAGATTCTTTCCTAAACCCTGTCCAATCTACTAATAAACTCATCAAAGGCAGTCTTCATTTCTGTTACAGTGCTTTTGATCTCCAGCATTTCTGCTCATTTCTTTCTCAGGGTTTTCATATCTCTGCTTTTATTGTCCATCTGCTTATGCATACTATCTGCTTTATCCATTAGAACCATTAGAATGTTAGTCATATTTGTTCTAAATCCCCAATCTGATAATTCTAACATCTCTTCCATGTCTAGTTCTGATG
>NW_006285511.1:0-419 GCF_000327345.1 Myotis davidii
TAGCCTTGAGCAGAGCCCAGGTCCAGCTGGAAGGCTGAGTTGCCCCTGGCAATCCAGGCTCTCAGTCCCTCCTTGAGTGGAGGCCATAGCTGGCTGGAAGCAGGTATCTGGGATTTATTTATCTTTTATAATTGAAACTTTGTAGCCTTGAGTGGAGCCCAGGGTTGGCTAGGGCAGGCGGGAAGCTTGGATTCCTCCATTGCCGGGGGCAACCCAAGCATCCTCCTTGCTCCATCTCCGTGGCTACCACCATCTTAGCTGGGTTAATTTGCATGCTTGTTCCTGGTGGGCGTGGCTTGAGCATAGCAGAGGGATGGTTAATTTGCATGTTTCTCTTTTATTATATAGGATGAGTGGGTTGCCAAAGAGATCAAAGTAGAAATAAAACACATTCTGGAAACAAACGACAATGAAAACAC
>NW_006285512.1:0-1020 GCF_000327345.1 Myotis davidii
CTGTCTAGGGCGGGGGGAAAATGGACACATATGCAATATTCTTTGTAATAAAAAATTAAAAAAAAGAAATAACTATTCAAAACATAAATAAAAAAATAAAATGTCAAAAAAAGACTTTACTAGTGTCATGTCATACTAACATAAAACTATTCATAAAGTGGTTCAAGTATTGTTATTTGTTCACTGACTTTACAGGAGGCTCAGTTTGAGCACCACCAGCACGAGCGCCACCTCTGACTTATGGTGGTCCAGTCCCGGTGATGATTATTACAGCCACACAGGAGATGGGGCTGATGGGGGCACGGCAGTTACTGCAACAGCCGAAGCGACACCCCTGTAAGAGGTCCTGAGTGTGGTGCTGGTGGCGATCACAGGATATACCATGCACGCAAGAGAGAGTGAATCATGCAGTACAGTAGCTCACCTGATTGGGCACTCGGGGATTCAAGGGGGGAAGCCACTGTGACAGAAGAATTAGACACTGAAATTAAAAATGATAAGGTACAGACAACATTTTATTGTAAAGAATTTGGCTTCTGTTATTTAAGAATGACTAAAAGCAAATGGTAGGTTTGGGGGAAGCATCAAGAATTGTAGGTACCATTATGAAGTTTCAGGTTTGGAGGCAAGGTTTGAATTATACACGGTTGTTTCATCAGTGCTGATTTAAATTACAATATACTTAAATGTTTAAATTTTTCATATTGTATTGTCAAAATATTCAGATTATAAGCACAACCAACAGACCAACAGAGCAAGACCTAGGAGTGGGTGAGGAGGACAAGTGACTAGGGATAGGGAAGGCCGTGGGGGAGGTCAGCAGAAAAGAAGAAAGAGACATATATATTACTATTTGTAAAACCTTAGAACACTAACATTACAAAAAATTTTCACAAGAAAGTGTTCTTCAACATGGGATTCCTCGTCTGATTTTACTACAAACATGTAAAAGCAATGTGTTTGGATGGTGAGTTATATTCATGGCCCTAAATTTCCCAGGGTGTCTATGACCATAAGCGC
>NW_006285512.1:1548-2274 GCF_000327345.1 Myotis davidii
AGGGAAAACAGAGCTTGGTCAGGAAAGCACAGGGACCGGAATAGAAACCCATGCAACAGGTGGACACAGGAAGCTGTATACTGGCATGGCCAGAGACATCCACCTCAGCAATCAGGCCAGATGCTGCCAAGCTGTGGTCAGAGAACCAGTAGAAGAAGCTGGTGCTGCTGTCCTGGTGCCTGTGGCTGGAGGCTTCTCATTCACAGTGCTGGGATGACTGAATGGGCGTGGCACGGGACACCCTGTATCCTGCAGGAGAGGGGTCTGTGAAGCTGGGCACATTGCTTTCCAACCCTGCCCACCACCACCTTCAGCCATGCAGGGAGCCTCCTCTTACCTGTGAGAAGGATGAGATACTCCTTCACAATCACATGGTTGTGGAAGTATGGGTTGCTGTGGAAGTACAGGCTAATGGTGCAGTAACCCCAGGGATGCCTGACTTCCCTCACCTGCAGAAGGAAAGTGGATCCAGGGAGTGAAATCGCAGCTCAGTGATCCCGCCTGCAGCTGTTTTCAGGGACAGTCCATTTCCCCACCAGCCTTCCACCGCTTTGCGAAACAGGTGCACTTACCTTCAAATCAATCATATGGCCGAGCATATTTTCATCTTGGATGCTGATCATGGCCGACAACTCTGGGTGGTTGACAAACTGCTTTGGGTCAAGGAGCCTGTACCCTGGGAGCTGGGCATGGACCAGCTAGAAAGTATAGCCTGGTCTCTCTTTC
>NW_006285512.1:2395-3311 GCF_000327345.1 Myotis davidii
TGCTGAGGGTTTGACAGGCTACATATCACACTTTCCTGCTTCTGACTGAGGAACTGGACATACAGATGGCCTGTAGGGCAGCATTAGTTAGTCTCAGAAGAGCCCGTGCAACACAGCCCTGTTTGTGGGCATCAGCCCCTGGTGTATGTGTGCCTCTGCCTTAGTGCTCTGTCCCTAGAATCCCAGGTACCGCTTCTATGGTGCCTGTATAAGACAAAGGGTGTCTCCAGGGTCCTGGGCCAGACTGGGGCACACTGCCCCAAGCTTGTCCTCAATGGTCTTTTCTATGGGAACCATCCCCGCTTACACCATTGTCCTGCACTGTCCCATGCTCCTAGTGATCCTGCTCCTCTACCCTCAAGGATACAGCGGTGAGCCAGAACCCAGGGATGCCCCGTATATTGAGGCTTCTCCGTTCGAAATAGGAGTTGAGCCTCTTCCAAGTCCTGCACCCGAGTCGAGAGAAGGCCCTGCTGGCTTGCTCATTCACGGGCTCCATCTCCAATTGCAGGGTCTGGAGTACCTCCAGAGGGGACCAGGCTGACTTGGCCCCGGGCCCGGAATGGGCCTGCTCCTGCTGCACTGGCTCCTCTTCTTTTTGCTTTGCTTTGGCCTTGGACTGAGGCTCCAACTCTCCCACCTGTTCCACAGCCTCCATGGTGCACTTCCTCTCTCCGTGCTGGACAAACTGCTCCCCTGCAATTAATTGCTCCTCCATCCACTCCTCCTCCTGGTGGTCACTCCCTTGTGGGTCCCCAGGAGCCTGTGCTTCCAGCCTCAGCTCTTCACTAACCACCTCCTCCTGTCTCCCCACCTGCAGAACTGGGAAAACCTCTTCCCCTGCCCATGTGGCCTCCCATGGTACCACCTGCAGAAGGCCCTTTGTCCACAGGACAAACTGAGCCTGTGCCTGCAA
>NW_006285513.1:0-270 GCF_000327345.1 Myotis davidii
ACTAATACAGCCACACCCAGATTCCAACCTGAACAGTAAAAGGACTGAAAAAAACAAATAAACAAACAAAAAACCTAAATAGTCCCTGAGAGCACAAAGGGCCTGGACTAAAAAGGGTCTTTCAGTCCCAGCAATCAGATCCTAAGAAACACTATAGTACAGAAGACTGGGATCTCAAGCCAGCCAAAGGAACACTTCACTTTTTCATTTTTAATTTATTTTTTTATTACTTTATCTTTTTTTTTCTTTGTTTTCCTGTTTTTGTTTGTT
>NW_006285514.1:0-273 GCF_000327345.1 Myotis davidii
AGTGGATTAACTTTGTATGATTCTTCAAAAAAAATCCCTTTCTTCTTCAAAGTTGAAAGAAGACATGTGTTTTACTGCTGATTCTCAGGCAGGAGCTGGTCTTACCTACCACAGAGCCAGCAGAGAGCAGCCCAGGGTTATAGAGGCCATCCTTTCCCTGGGTGGGGACGTTGAGGTGCTCCCCTGTGAGTTCATGTTGCTCAGATCTACCTGTGGGAGGCAGAACTCGGATGCCAGTTAGGCTCTCACTGCTCAGCTCCACGTATGTGCAAG
>NW_006285515.1:0-215 GCF_000327345.1 Myotis davidii
AGAAGTGGGGGGCGTAGGTCGGTTGGGCGACGGGGGACGATGGGGGACGACAGGAGACGCGGTGCAGGCAGGCCGTGGGATACGGAGCGCGGGGCAGTCGCGTGCAATTCATGCACAAGTTGAGTGAGCCAGTCAGTCAGCAGTCTCATTGTGCAGTGGTTAGTGCTTGTCGCTCCGCAAATCGCGCAGGTGACAAAAGTACCTACTCAAAGCAT
>NW_006285516.1:0-562 GCF_000327345.1 Myotis davidii
GATCTGGGAGAGGGAGCTTGAGGGATGCCAGATAATCCAACCTAACCTTTCTTGGACGTCTCTGCTTTAAGAAGGGTTCTGGTCCTTTGAAGGGTGAACCTGGAAACTGGGCCCTGAATCACTTATGCCGACTTCCCAGGCCTGGGCAGAGCACCCTCCTCCCTCATCACACACCTAAGTTCCAGACACCTCCCAGCACAGGCAGAAGCGTCACAACCCCACAGATGGACATGGTGAGGAGGAGAACCCAGGGCTTCATGGTCGTCTCTGTGTGTGTTTGGGTTAAGTTCTGGCACCAGACAGGTCTTCTCCAAATGCTGCTAGAGGCAGAAAAGGAATCAAGGAGAAGAGGACAGGAAAGGGAGAGCAAGTGCTTGTGAGTATTGTGTTATTGTTTCTCCTAATTTCCTTTTCACCCTCAGGCACCTAACAACATATCAAGCTAGGCATTGGCTTCCCCTGACTCCTTTCCCATCTCACATTATATACAGCTTCCTTTCCATATTATTTTTAAATGCATTGCTATTTTTCCAATTAAAAAGCAATAAATATTCAAATTTTA
>NW_006285516.1:1755-2441 GCF_000327345.1 Myotis davidii
AGAGACAATGATCCCACCTCACAGGAATAATGTTGACATCACCTGAGCAGGGAACTCATCCAAGCAAGCCACAAATAAAAGCTTATGCCTCAACACCCTTACCCCACCTACCTCTAAAGGTCTCTGCGTTGAGTGTCTGCAGTTACTGGCTGACAGTTCTTTTAGCTGGACTCTTCTTACATGGGGAGGGGAAAGGAGGTTGTGTCCTGGAACAAGGAGAAGAAGAGCCGAAAAACAAAGGTCAAAGGCCTAGAACTTAATGAATTGGTAGAGGCAGATCTTTATGTTCTCCCCAGGAACTACATGTTGGCCATATCACCAACTGTTTCCTTCAATACTCACCCACCCAGAAGTAATGGATTTTCTTTGATGTGAGCAGTATCTCCTACTAAACTAGGAGGAACATTGTGTACCTGGGTTGCAGCCACCCCCAATAGACCGCAGACTAGAGTCTTTATCTAATGCATATGAGTCTATCCATAGGTTGGGAGTGGAAGATGCTTTGACTTGTGAAGGCAATTGAAAGCCTCAGCCTCTTCTGTATTGATTCTCCTTTGCTAATTAAAGCATTTTATCATCTCCCACCACACGCAGTGTGGCTTTTATGTGGATAAAAAGAAACCAAAATGGAAGGACTTTAGAAGATAGATTTGGTTCACCAGATATCAAAGAGTGACATTATATTG
>NW_006285517.1:0-297 GCF_000327345.1 Myotis davidii
AAATCAATAAAATATATATATATTAAAAAAAAGTTATTCTAAGTGAAAAAGTTCACAACAAATTATTTCATTTATATGAAATTCTAGAGATGGTGAAATTTATAGTGACATAAAGCAGATCAATGGTTGTCTGAGATTGGGGTCAGGTCGAGGGGACACTACCTGCAAAAGGACACTGGAGAATTTGAGGGATGATGGAAAATTCTAGATCTTGAGTGCCATAGTGGTTAAATATATACAATTGTCCAAATCTCATCAAACTACACTAAAATGGGAGTAATTTATTACATGTAAATT
>NW_006285518.1:0-501 GCF_000327345.1 Myotis davidii
AGCTTTTTAAAAAATGTCCATTTCCATGAAATACCTTTTTTTTCATCCCTTGACTTTTTGTCTGTGTGTATCTTTCATTCCCTACAAGATGAGTCTCTTGTAGACAGCATATATATGGGTCTTGTTTTTTTATCTGTTCTGCTATTTTATGTCTTTTATTTAAATTTTTAATTTTAAAACATATATTTTTATTGATTTCAGAGAGGAAGGGAGAGGGAAATAGAAATAGAAACACCAATGATGAGAGAGAATCATTGATTGGCTGCTTTCTGCGCATCTCACACTGAGGATCAAGC
Source organism: Myotis davidii (assembly GCF_000327345.1). Taxonomy (NCBI): domain Eukaryota; kingdom Metazoa; phylum Chordata; class Mammalia; order Chiroptera; family Vespertilionidae; genus Myotis; species Myotis davidii. Next base: position 297 of record NW_006285518.1, read on the forward strand.
CTGCAACCCAGCATGTGCCCTGACTGGGAATCAAACTATGACCTTCTGGTTCATAGGTCGACACTCAACCACTGAGCTATGCTGCCAGCTCCATATGTCTTTTGATAGGAGCATTTAGCCCATTTAAATTTAATGTGATTATTGATAGGTACATATTTATTACCATCTTATTCTTTTGACTATGTTCCTCTTTCTTTCTTTCTTT
>NW_006285519.1:0-529 GCF_000327345.1 Myotis davidii
TCATGCCCTGGCCAGTTTTCTCAGTGGTTAGAGAGTCGGCACAAGGACTGAAGGGTTACAGATTCGATTTCCAGTCAAGGACACGTATCCAGTTGCAGGTTCGATCCCTGGCCCTGGTTGGCACACGTGAGAGAGGCAACCAATCGATGTGTCTCTCTCATGTCGATATTTCTTTCTCCCTCCCTTCCATGCTATCTGAAATCAATGGGGAAAAAAATATCCTCGACTCAGAAACCAAGATGGCGGCCAAAGATAGCCCCTCTGCTTTGACAGTCCCTTCCTTCCCCACCACACATCCCTACCCTTTTTCAAACCTAAACTACTGACTAAATAAATAAAATAAATGAAGAGACATGATATATCATTTCTCCTATAAAAAATTGGAGCTACCAAAACATCTGCTTCAGCCATGCCACCTGGAAGTAATCCTGATAGACTCTGGCATGCTGATGAGCAGTGGCTGCTGCAGCCTTAAGAACTTATGGCCATGTGGAATGGGCTGGCGGTTGAGGGCGCGGTTGTCGTTTTC
>NW_006285520.1:0-411 GCF_000327345.1 Myotis davidii
ACATGAGTGACCAGTCTCCCAGTCAAACTCTCGCGGGGAGAATTTGCATATTAGGCTTTCAGATATATAAATGTTCTTGGGGTTACTGATTGCTACCTTATCATATGTGGGAAATAAAATATGGTGATTTGCTACTGAAATATCTTATCATATCCTGCTTCAGTACCATCATTTTGGCAGTTTGAAACTAACCACAATGAGGGCATTTACATGAGGGAAGTTAACAAAGATTACGAACCTAGACCTCACTTAATTTATTGCTGAATGCTTATACTTAGAAAAGTGTGGTGGAGAATGAGAACAGTGCATATAAAACCTGTAAGTATATGATACATGTGGATTTGCATTGTACATAGTACAAAAATTGAGAAAAACAGTTCGCTTACAGTACTCAAAACCCATAGTTCCATA
>NW_006285521.1:0-492 GCF_000327345.1 Myotis davidii
CTATTTGCATATTAGGCTTTTATATATATATATGTATATATAAATGAATGAAAGAGAATTCTAGAAGTTCATCATGACATAAATAATGAATTAAAACAAATGAGAAAATGAATATTATTCTTACAGTGGAATGGCAAATACTAAATGTAGAAGAAAGAGAGAATCATAGCACTGGCTGGTATAACTAAGTGGTTAGAACATCAGCCCACTCACCAAAGGGTCAAGGGTTTGATTCCCAGTCAAGGACAGGTACCAGGTTTGCAGTTCAATCCCTGGTCTAGGCAAGTGACCAAGTTCCACTGATGAATTTGCATTTTATTACCTATTGCTGACTCAATGGCCTACAGCTAACCCCCCCCCTACCAGAATGGAGACTCAGTGGAACTTGACTACTACAGTTTCTCACCACTCTCTCCTCTCTCTCTCTCCCCCTCCCTATCTCTCTCTCTTTATCTACCTCTCTCCCTTCCACTCTAAAAATCAATGGGAAAA
>NW_006285522.1:0-429 GCF_000327345.1 Myotis davidii
ACTCATACAAGACAGCATAAGAAACCAAAATAACACAATTGGAGAATGGCCTAAACCTTGAATAGACAGTTCTCCAAAGATGATGTACCAATGACCAACAAAGTCATTAAAAGAGACTCAACATCAGTAATCCTAAAGAACCATAAAAGAACTCTTTAGCTCTGTAGGAGTTTTGCTTGGTGCATCAGTGCATTAATATTTAAAACCTCAAATCAGATTCCTACACCGACAAGGAAGGTATGATGAAGGAGCATAGTAAGCCCGCGGTCCAGAAAGTGATGTGAGTCTCACCTCCACAAAAGTTTCGTCATTAGTTTATTTGGAAATCACACACACACACACACACACACACACACACACACACACGCAGAGTTCTCTCTCTGCAATGAATTCTGTGGCCCTTCTTGAATGTGAAATAGTTGCTTCCTT
>NW_006285522.1:1950-2625 GCF_000327345.1 Myotis davidii
CTGCCAGAGGCAGACATGGTGCCCCTGCTGCTGCTGCTGCCCCTGCTGTGGGGGGGTGAGTGGGCTGAGGGAGGGGGACTGGGCAGGTGGGGGAGGGGTAAGAGCTGCTTCTGAGCCTCTATTCCCCTCCCCCAGGGTCCCTGCAGCAGCATCCAGGCTATGAGCTCCGAGTGCAGAAATCGGTGACAGTGCAGGTGGGTCTGTGTGTCCACGTGCCCTGCTCCTTCACATACCCGTGGAGTTCGTGGTCTTCCTCTACCAAAGTCTACACCTACTGGTACCGGGACGGGGACAACCCAAAACGTCCTGTGGCCTCAAACAACCGAGACAAACCAGTGAAGACAGCGACCCAAGACCGCTTCCTCCTCGCGGACCCCACGGCCAACAACTGTTCCCTGGACATCAGAGACGCCAGGTGGAGTGACTCAGGACGCTACTACTTCCGAGTGGAGGAAGGAGATTCTGAATATAATTACGGAGGACGTAACTTCCCAGGATATAGTTACACATATAAGATGCTGGATTTGCAGGTGACAGGTACGGCACGGGCCCAGGAGAGCACCCAGGGACATGGGACCCCATCTTAGAGCAGGAACAGGACGCTGGACACTCCCTGTCCAGGCCTTGGGCCCTGGGTGGTGGGATGATCACAGGGCCTGGGGAGGACTGAGGCCC
>NW_006285522.1:3970-4764 GCF_000327345.1 Myotis davidii
GTAAAGAGTATGTTTAGTTTTGTTAAGAAACTGCTAAGCTGTCTTCCAAGAAATTTTATATAATTTTAAAATACATTGTTATTGATTTCAGAGAGGAATGGAGAGGGAGAGAGAGAGACAGAAAATCAATGATGAGATAGAATCATTGATTGGCTGCCTCCTGCATGTTCCCTACAGGAGTTCTAGCCTGCAACCTGGGCATGTGCCATTGACCAGAGATGGAACCGGGACTCCTGGTTCATAGGTTGATTCTCATCCACTCAGCCAAGTTGGGCTCTGGCTGAACAGAACCGACAGCTGGTTCTGGGAGGAGGGGGAAGAGGAGAGACCGAGGTCCGCAAGTAGGTGTCTCACGCCCCTCTCCTCTGCAGGGAAGGCGGTGCCCCAGGCGGGAGTGGTTCCTGCGGCTCTCGGAGGTGCTGGTGCCATGGCCCTGCTGTCCCTGTGTGTGTGTCTCATCTTCTTTTGCATGTAAGCTTCCGTGGCAGGGAGCCGGGTCCTAGGGGTTTGGAAGAGGTCACTGAATTTCACCAACACAAAGCTTAGTACATCCAGGGGGGAGGCAGGGGCGGTGGGGGTAATAGCTTTATTGAGGTAAAACTCCTCTGTATTTATTTTTATTTTAAAATATATTTTATTGATTTTTTACAGAGAGGAAGGGAGAAGGATAGAGAATTAGAAACATCAATGAAAGAGAAACATCGATCAGCTGCCTCCTGTACACCCCTACTGGGGATGTGCCCACAACCAAGGTACATGCCCTTGACTGGAATCGAACCTGGGCCTTTACAGTC
>NW_006285522.1:11982-12330 GCF_000327345.1 Myotis davidii
GTTATCTCTAATTTACACATCAAAATTTATCCTTGATGTGTATAGGGAAAAAAATCATACTATATATAAGGTTTGGTACTATCTGCGGTTTAAAGCATCCACTGGGGGGCTTGAGGCATAGCTCCCTGGGAGAAGGGGGACAGTTGTACTTACAAGTCCTGGAGGACACACAACATGCCGAGGGCCACTCAGCAGGTAGAGAGACAGAGAGGACCCAGTGTCCAGCCTCTACTGGGGTGGAGGGTGCGGTGCCTAGGGTTTTGCAGATTCTCTGTTGGTAAACTTCAAACATAGGAGCACGAATTAAAGTTCAGGAGGGAAAAGCAGGGTCACTCAAGTGGTCAGTTA
>NW_006285523.1:0-499 GCF_000327345.1 Myotis davidii
CCCGCCAGCCTGAAAACAGCTCTCCTCCCCCCACCCAGCCAGGCCAGGCACCCCAGTGGGCACCCCACCCTGAAGGGTGTGTGACCAGCTGCAAACAGCCATCATGCTCTCACCTAGGCTGACCAGGCACCCCAGTGGGGACCCCCACCCTGATCCAGGACACCCTTCACGGGAAACCAGCGGCCCCAACCCGTGCATCAGGCCTCTATCCTATATAGTAAAAGGGTAATACGCCTCTGAGCTCTGTGATCAGTGGAGTCCCAAGGCCTCCCGAACCCCGGGATCAGCAGAGCCACGTGGCCTCCCGGCACCGGGATCAGTGTGACAGGGGGCAGTGCCTAAACCCCCTGATTGCCCTGCGGCTCTGTGTGTGACAGGGGGTAGGGCCACAGCCTCCCTATCTTCCCTGCTCTGTTCGTGACAGTGGAAGGTGCCCCAACCCCTTTATCAGCCCTTCTCTGTGCCCGACAGGGGGAGCTCCCCAACCCCCTGATCGCCC
>NW_006285524.1:0-415 GCF_000327345.1 Myotis davidii
CCTCTCTGAAATCAATAAAAACATATATATATAAAAAAGATTTTCTGGGGCTTCTGGTCAAGATGGCGGTGTAGGTAAATGTGATACTCACTGCCTCCTGCAACCACATCAAAATTTACAACTAAAATACAGAACAATGATCATTCAGAACCACCAGTATTGTATGAAATGTTAAAGGGTCTTCTTAAAGAAGAATAAAAAAGATTAAAAATATGAACAATACATATCTATCAACAATTGAATCTAAAAAATCAAAATAAATGAACAAGCAGAACAGAAACAGATTCATAGATACAGAGAGTATTTCAGTGGTTGCCAGATGGGAGAGGGTATGGAGGGATGGGTAAAAATGTGAAGGGATTTAGAAGTACAAATTATTAGTTATAGTGTACTCATGGGGGTGTAAAGTAAGGCA
>NW_006285525.1:0-589 GCF_000327345.1 Myotis davidii
TCATTTATTTAAATGGCCCACTGGCTGCGAGTTCGACATGCTTGCCTTACAGCCTATACCAAAAAGAAAAAAGAAAAAGCAATTCAAAAGGGACAAATGATCTAAATGTAAGACCTGAAACTATGAAAATCTTAGAAAAAAAATTGGGAAAAAACTTCATGACATTGTATTTAGCAATGATTTCTTGGATAGGATACCAAAAGCACAGGCAACAAAAGTAAAAATAGGTTTGCTGCGCCGAAACCGGTTTGGCTCAGTGGATAGAGCGTCGGCCTGCGGACTGAAAGGTCCCAGGTTCGTTTCCGGTAAAGGGCATGTACCTGGGTTGCAGGCACATCCTCAGTGGGAGATGTGCAGGAGGCAGCTGATTGATGTTTCTCTCTCATCGATGTTTCTAACTCTCTATCTCTCTCCCTTCCTCTCTGTAAGAAATCAATAAAATATATTTTAAAAAAATAGGTTTGCTGCACGTCATCAAAATTTAAAACTTTTGTGCATCAAGGGACATTAACAATACAGTGAAAAGAAAACTCACAGAATGAGAAAATATACTTGCAATCATGTATCTAATAAGGGATTAATATGCAGA
>NW_006285526.1:0-318 GCF_000327345.1 Myotis davidii
TTGAATTAGACAAGTACAAATACATATGTGCCCGATGTCATTCACAAACTTAGATGCTGAAGCCTATGAAACCTTCTATGAAAAGAAACAACATTGGAAAGTTCCCTTAAAAAATTCCCAAAGGAATCAAGGATAAATTTCTCAATCATTATAGGAACTCAAGGATGCTACAGCCCTTGTTCCCCCAACTCGCCCTGGGCCTCACTATGTAGAATATTGTCTGCTCTTTCCTCAAACACAAAGTGGAAAATGGGCCTCATTTTATGCCCAGAACAAAGGAAGAAAAAAAAAAGCAGATGCATATGGAAATGACACTTG
>NW_006285526.1:9909-10236 GCF_000327345.1 Myotis davidii
CACCAACCCCCGCCCCTCCATGTCTCTCAGACCCTATGCAGAAATCACAAAGCACAATGCCTGAGAGCATCCCTCACGCACCCCAGGAGGCCTGCCCAATGGATACTGTTCTAGGGGCCAGGGCCCCAATCTCCCTCAGGGTCCTCAACTTGACAGCAGCAGGACCTGGGGGCCCCCCTGTGCTGCCTGAAGCCCTGCTCCTCCTACCAAAGCCCCCGTGTCTCTCAGACCGAATGCAGACATCACAAAGCACAATGCATGAGCTCACCCCACCCCCACCCCACGAGTCCAGGACCCCAGTCTCCCTCAGGGTCCCCACACTGACTC
>NW_006285527.1:0-780 GCF_000327345.1 Myotis davidii
AAAATAATGTGTGTGTATTTTTAATTTTAAAAACATCATTCCTCCACCTCAAAGAGCCAGTCAGTCCCTTTAGAAGGAAACTGACCTGACACTTTGGCTGCACCCTGGCCATGAGCCATGAGGGAACACAAGGCAATCCACGGGAACCCTGAGCCAGCTTGGCTTCTCTTGGCTGACACCTCCTTTGGAGCAGCCACGTGACTTACTTCCTTACCATTCTTTCCTGCATAACTGCGGTTAAAGCCATGTTGATTGACATGTGGCAAGGAGTCAGCATCTGTCCCATGGAAGAGCAGCCGCTCATTTTGTATATGGCCATTCTTGTCATCCATGGTTTTTTTCTTTGTCTGGTAGGAGTGCCAGAGACTTCGATTCTGGATTCTCTCAATCTGCAAATCAATAAGGAAAAACATTCTGTCAGTGCCAAGGGCTTGTGGCAAGATACAGCAAATGAAACATGATCCCTATTTTTATTTAAAAAAATATTTTTATTGATTTCAGAAAGGAAGGGAAAGGAAGAGAGAGAGAAACATCAATGATGAGAGGGAATCACTGATAGGCTACTTCCTGCATGCCCCCTACTGGGGACTGAGCCCACAACTCAGACATGTGCCCTTGACCAGAATAAAACTGGGGCAGGCCCACACTCCAACCACTGAGCCAAATCAGCCAGGGAACTAGTTTTTTCTTTTACTAGTAATCCTCACCCAAGGGTATGTTTAGAGAGAGAAAGAGGAAAGAGTAGAGATGGAGATAGAGACAGAGATAGAGAGAGGCAAT
>NW_006285529.1:0-599 GCF_000327345.1 Myotis davidii
TACGCCGCCTCCTGAGCCACCTAACCTAACAGTACTCTTGATATTTGACTCTGTTGAATGATGCGTTTACTGACCACTGGTCTAGGCAGTTGTCAGAATCCCTGCAAGGACAGGACTGGCTCTGTGGAGGCTGGGTGTGTGGGCATCCCCCTTAGCTACCTCTGTGTATCTCTGTGAAGTTCAATCAGAATCAAGCTCTATGTGTCCCTAGCCCTCGCCCCCGCCTCCCTCCCCTCAGCATCAGCCAGGAGAGACTGTGCACTTCTCTCTGAACCAGGTTCCTTTTTACAACATTGCTAAGTGTTTACCTCTGACCTTTGTGGTGCAGAGGAGTTCAGCTGAGGACCTGTAACTAAGGGAACTTGAGAGACTGCCCTGGGACCCATGAGGACACCTAGGAGGGCTCAGCCCACATAGAGATGGTGGGGATCTCCTGTAGGTCTCAGGTGGAGATGACATTGTTGTCCCACTAGCTGTCAGTCTGTGTTGTAACTGACCTTGGGCTTCCTGGAAGCCCAGCTGATGGGAGAACCAGGATTATTGCTGGAGACCCAGAAGGTGCCTTCACTTGCTCACTGATGCAGCTCAGTGGCTCCAGC
>NW_006285529.1:642-1143 GCF_000327345.1 Myotis davidii
ACACATGTTCCCCTCTCCTCCCCCATATCAGCAGCAGACATGGCCACTCAACTGCCATATACTCAGCCTGGATGAGCCCCCAGGGCCATTTTAACCCTGCAGTGACTACCAATGGATCTGAGATGGTGTGTGGAAAAGAACCCATTGCCCAGTTCTGCCTGGTGCTTCTGCCAAGTTCAGCTTCTTGTTCACTTAAAAACCGTGGCATTGGGACCACAAAAGCACTATCAGATTCCATAGAAGAGTTTCCTGTGTGATCTGTTATCCAGCAAGTGCATCCTCTGGAGAGGAAACCTTGACCACCTGTGAGGACCCTTTCTTGTGCTCTGTCTGCAGTTCCTAGGTGAGCATCTCCCCTTACACTGATGAGGTCTGGTGCCCAAGCATCCCAAGGGCAGGGACAAGGAAAGTTGGGGTGCATTTAGGATGCACCAAATGGAAGGGGTCTGAGGAGTCCAGAGGCAGAAACACCCACGGTCTGAGATGGAGGATGGATAGATG
>NW_006285530.1:0-304 GCF_000327345.1 Myotis davidii
GGCAGCTGATCCATGATTTTCTCATCATGGATGCTTCTCACTTTCTCCTCTCCATTCCGTTCTGAAAAAATAAAAATAAAAACAACTCCCAACTCTATGACCTGAACTGAGGCAAACTCTTCCCCAATTAGTAAGGAAAGATGAACGGGGTCATAAGGAAATGTCAGACATCTGCCCGTTGGCATTTAGAAGAACAAAAAGAAAAAGAAAAATGGGGAGAAAAAGAACATAATTCAAATGTAACCCTCATACTTGCTTTGAATGAATCAACCCCAAAGGGGTCACGAGACAGTGTATCTGAAGT
>NW_006285531.1:0-210 GCF_000327345.1 Myotis davidii
TAGTTCTTTGAATGTTTGGTATAACTCCCCTGTAAAGCCATCTAGATCAGGGCTTTTGTTTGCTGGCAGATTTTTTTTATTACTGCTTCATTTTATTGGTAGTTATTGGCCTATTCAGGTTTTTTTAAAAATATATTTCCTGATTGAGTTTTGGAAGATTGTATGTTGCTAGAAATGTGTCCATTTCATCTAGGTTGTCCAATTTGTTGG
>NW_006285532.1:0-282 GCF_000327345.1 Myotis davidii
GTGATCTGGCCAGCAGGGGAGGGCAGTTGGGGACAGTGAGGTGTTGATCAGTTGGGGTTGATCAGGCTGGCAGGAAGAAGAAGTTAGGGGTAATCAGGTAGACAGGCAGGCAAGCGCTTGGGAGCCAGCAGTCCCAGATTGTAAGAGGGATGTCTGACTGATGGCTTAGGTCCACAGGGATTGGGCCTAAACAGGCAGTCAGACATCTCCCAAGGGGTCCCAGATTGGAGATGGTGCAGGCCATCTCCAATATATATACAATATATATATTGTATATATATA
>NW_006285533.1:0-718 GCF_000327345.1 Myotis davidii
TAGGCACATATTTCTTTTACAATGGTGGATGGAAGATAGTTTCAAGTCAACAATGAACTCAATAGCAAAGAAGTGTTCTCTGATCTCTGCAGAGCACAGAACAAAATAAGGAAAATCCAATGATATGTTATCATAGAGGCAAAAAGGCAGTACACACACTCAGTTAAGGTAAAGACTGACCTTTGTCAGGGAAGATGGCAGACAAGGATCTGACTACCCATCATGAGCTCCTGTTAGTGTTTTAATTTCAGACCATCCTTTGTAGTTACTTAAGGTCTCTGAGTTTGCAAGGCTGCCTTGCAGGACTACCCTGAGCTAGTCAGGTTAGCATGGGGCCCCTTTTTCATTCACACATCCTCCTTTTATTCAGAAATCAATACAAATTATGCATTGATGATGCGTGTTAGTGTAATGTCTTGCTGAACGATGGACCATTTGGGATAAGGTAAGACTATAAGCTTAAATGGCATTCAGAGTGGAATTTTTATTATTAATCCAAATAAAAAGGCAGGTGCATGGGAGGCCATGAGATCCTATATGTTCTTGTTAAAAAATATTCTGTATCAATTTTATATTTTGAGCTAACATGAGCAGAGTCCGTTTGCTGCTTGTCTTAAGTTTTGGTATTTTGCATCTAGTATAACATTTACATACCAGGAAGAAAAGCAAAGACATTAAAGCAGGAACACTGCTTAGGAATAGAAAATGTCTACTGCTA
>NW_006285534.1:0-229 GCF_000327345.1 Myotis davidii
GGAGGAAAGGGCTGAGGTCGGGGGTTTCATCTGGTTCAGATCCCTGCGCAACACATGTTCACGTGAGCACACGGGGGGTCCGGGGGGCTGTTGGTGGCCGTCCCGGCCGGCTGATGTGGCTCAGGGGTTGAGCATCAACCTATGAACCAGGAGGTCACGGTTCCATTCCCGGTCAGGGTACATGCCCGGGTTACGCGTTCCATCCCCAGTGGGGGGCGTGCAGGAGGCA
>NW_006285535.1:0-276 GCF_000327345.1 Myotis davidii
GCCAATCAGGAGTGAGCATGCAAATTAACCCAATAAAGATTGTGGGTTAATTTGCATACACATGGGCGGGGCGGGGGTGAGGGGGGGCAGGACGTAGGCATTAGCACCGCCCCAGCTGCTCAGGGACTCTGGGCAGCATGAGAAGGCAGAAAGGCGGCTCCAAGCCAGAGCGAAGGCAGAAAGGAGGCTCTGGCTGGAGCGAAGGTGGTGCCAGAAGCCAGGGGAAGGAAGGTCCATTCTTGTATGAATCTTCGTGCATCGGGCCTCTAGTTTTAA
>NW_006285536.1:0-552 GCF_000327345.1 Myotis davidii
GGAGTTCATGGTTTAATTCCCGGTCAGGGCACACATTATTATGTGTGTTGTGGTGATGCTGGTGTAAACTTACTGTGCTTCCAGTCTTGTATAAAAGTATACATGTACAGTACATATAATACTTAATAAATGACTATGTTACTGGTTTATGTATTCACTATACTGTACTTTTTATTATTATAGTGTCCTCTTCCTACTTAGAAGTTATCTGTTAACAGTATGCCATGTTACACTGGCAGCAGCCTCATAAGTCTCGAGTTTACCATTCTTGATTATGTCATTTTCTCTCCGTTTCACTCAATCTCGTGTTGTTTTGTTCAGTGACATGCTGCAGAGGCTTGTAGCCTAGGAGCAGTAGGCTATGCCACACAGCCTAGGTGCGAAGTAGGCTCTATCATCTAGGTTTGTAAAATCGCCTAACGACACATTTGCCAGAATGTATCCCAGTTGTTAAGCGGGGCATGACTGTAAATGCTCATAACCTAGGAGCACTCTAAGCATAATACTGCATTTTCTAGAACAAGAATGGCCAATTTGTGACCTCAGGCCTGC
>NW_006285537.1:0-502 GCF_000327345.1 Myotis davidii
ATTTCAGAGAGAGGACAAGAGAGGGAGAGAAAAGAGAAAGATCAATGATGTTTCTATCATGTATCCACTGCTTCCTACAGGTCCCATCCTGGGAATTGAGCCCGCAACCCACGCACATGCCCTTACCAAGAATCGAACCTTGACCTCCCGGTTCATGGGATGATTCTCAACCAACTGAGCTACACCAGCTGGGCTTACTCATCCATTTAAAAAAATATATATTTTTATTGATTTCAGACAGAGGAAGGGAGAGGGAGAGAGAGAAATATCTATGAGGAGAGAAAATCAAGGATTGGCTGCCTCCTGCACACCCCCCGCTGGGCATCCAGCCAGCCAGCTGGGCATGTGCCCTTGACCGGGAATCAAACCCAGGACCCTTCAGTCCGCAGGCCAACGCTGTATCCACTGAGCCAAGCCGGCTGGGGCTGACTCATTCATTTTAATGACAGGCTTCCTAACACCTTGGCTTACACACACTAAGTCCTGCTCCTGTTCAAAGACC
>NW_006285538.1:0-620 GCF_000327345.1 Myotis davidii
ATTATTATTATTATTATTATTATTATTTTTTTATTATTTTAAATCCTCACCGAGGCTATTTTCCCATTAATTTTTATTTTATTTCATTTATTTACTTGTTAATTCTCACCCAAAGATATTTTTCCATTCATTTTTAAGAGGGAGAGAGAAAGAGAGAGAGAGACATCCATGCGAGAGAAACACAGGATTTATTTTTCCGTTGATTTTTATTTTATTTATTTACCTCTTCGTTTTGTTTCTGGGTTTTCATTTTGGGGGGGTTAATCCTTCCCCAAGGATATTTTTAACATCCATTCATCGTTTATTTTATTTCCTTCCTTCCTTATTTATTTTTATTTTTGCCCCAGAATCGAAACCGGGACCCTTGAGTCCCCAGCCCGGCGCTCTACCCACTGAGCAACCCGGCCAGGACGCAGCCAGACCGGGTCTTTGGGGAATCTTGGCAAAGGCCCCCCCTTTTCTGTTAGGAAATTTGAGCCTCTTCCCATGGCCCTTGGATGGCACGTCTTTGACTGGCTTGGCCTCGAGGAATTGCCTCTTGGACGCAGAAAAAAAAAAATATGTGTATTTTTCCAATCACAGGGCGCTGGCCCAAATGCTCCCAAACTCCGGGATGTGCC
>NW_006285539.1:0-864 GCF_000327345.1 Myotis davidii
AGTATTACATAAGTCTTCTTTTTCCCCCATTGAACTCTCCCCTGGCGCCCCCAACCCCTGGCACATGCCCTCACTCCTCTCCACATGTCTGTGTACATTGGTTATGCTCATATACATGCATACAGGTCCTTTAGTTGATCTCTTACCCCCTCACCACCTGCCTTCCCTCATAGGTTGGACAGTCTCTTCGATGCTCCTATGACTCTGACTTTATTTTTGTTCATCAGTTTATGTTGTTCATTATATTCCACAAATGAGTGAGATCATGTGTTATTTATCTTTCCCTGCCTGGCTTACTTCGCTTAGCATAATGCTCTCCAGTTTCATCCATGCTGTTGCAAATGGTAAGAATTCCTTCATTTTTATAGCAGCGTAGTATTCAATTATGTAGATGTACCACAGTTTTCTAATCAACTGATCTGATTTGGTTTCCAAATCTTAGCTATTATAAATTGTGCTGCTATGAACATAGGGGTGCATATATCCTTTCTGATTGGTGCTTCTGTTTTCTTTGGATATATTCCTAGGTCAAATGGGAGTTCCATTTTTATTTTTTGAGGAAATGCTATACTGTTTTCCACAGTGGCTGCACCAGTCTGCATTCCCACCAGCAGTGAAAGAGGGTTCCTTTTTCTCCACATCCTCATCAACACTTGTCCTTTGTTGATGTGTTGATGATAGCCATTCTGACAGGTGTGAGATGGTACCTCATTATTGTTTTAATTTGCAACTCTCAGATTATTAGTGATTTTGAGCATGTTTTCATGTCTCTTGGCCTTCCTTATGTCTTCTTTCGAAAAGTTTTTATTGAGGTCCATTGCCCATTTTTTGATGGGATGGTTTATCTTCCTTTTGTTAAGTTGT
>NW_006285540.1:0-251 GCF_000327345.1 Myotis davidii
GAGTCAAAAAGTTTGCCCACCCCTGGGTTAAATCCAAAGAAAGAGGTCTGTAATATGCCTCAGAGAAAGGTTGTAAATTATATGGCTCTTAGCAGCGGTGTTCAAGGCACTTGGCAAAAAAATACAGCAGATGGCACTCTAAGTATAATTACCCTTCTGCTTTCTTCTAACTACATTGGATGAGCTGGGGTTTTCTTTTCTTTTGCTGTGTGGTGTCGTTGTGGTGGTGTGTGTGTCTATGGCCTGATGGT
>NW_006285541.1:0-603 GCF_000327345.1 Myotis davidii
CTGATCAAGAGAGGCTGCAGCTGTGCTTGTCATACATGAGCCCTGCATGAGGTGCAGGACCCGAGGGAGGGGGGTGGGGGGAGGGGACACAGACATGATCGGCCCTTCAGGCAGGCAGTGGGACTCCCTTGCCAGCCTGGGATCTAGATCTGTCCCACTGAAGATCACGCTAGCTGTCAGGAGCCACCTGGTGCCTGCTTTTATATCATTTCTTCAGTGGAGCATCTAGGATGGGGAAGCAGCCACAGTGCCCGAGGTTGACTTCCAGACTTCCTGGGACTGGCCCCTGAAGATTGAAGTGTCCCTGTCAGGATCATGCTTGTGGCTCTGGTCCCAGCTAGGTCCATTGGTGCCTAGCCTGTTCTCTGGAGATTGGACCTACAAGACTACTGAGGGAGTGAGTGGCTGTTCAGCGCTGGTTGGTCACCAGGATGGGTCAGTCAGCTGAGTTGCACTCCTGCTGTAGGAGCACACTGACCACCAAGGAGCAAGTCCTGCATTGAGCATCTGTCTCCGAGTAATTGTTACATAGGCTAGCAGAAGGGCTGAGACCAAAATATCAGCAGGGCAGAGGAGGAGGAGAGGGATATTTTTGTCCCTTGT
>NW_006285542.1:0-1481 GCF_000327345.1 Myotis davidii
TTGTAGGGTGTGTGTATTTCGGTTTCTTGAGTGTCCAGCTGTTTGCCATTGTTTGTTTGTATCTGATTGAAGAGTATGAGCCATATTGCAATTGCTTTTCGCTTTCACGTTTGATGTTTCTGAATTCTCTCATATGTCTCAAAGCTAACAATTATAACATACACATTGAGCACCAGCATTGGTAGACGAGGCATACCTACATGTCATACATGTGATGGTTTTCCCTCTTATATGGGCTAATGTCACTACGACGAAAAAGCTGCTGTTGGTCAATCTGTCTTAGATTCATGTTTCGATAACTCCTTGATGATATCTTCGTTGTGTATCACAACCAGTGTTTTGTATCTATTAACATGTTGATTTAATGATTGGCTTTCCTGGTTCATGACACCTCATTGAGAACGGTAACGTTGGTGATATCACATTCTTTTTACCTGTCCGTATATTGACGAAATGGATGTAATTTTCGATTTTTGTTTACACGACATTATGGGAGTCATGTTCCTGCTGCATATTCGTGCTTCTTGTGTATTGAGCTGTTGGTCATTGATAGTTCTGGTAACAACAAAGAGTGGGTCATCCTCTGTTACGTGATGGCGTTATGTGTGCTATCTCTGCTGTGTTTCAATCACCTTGAAGGCAACAAAATATAAAGATGCAGGAAATAGGAGATTTGTTTGTTGGTGTTAGTTTTTGCCAACGTTTGGTGAGTTTCCGTTTCTTCAAATTTTACGTTGTCTCAATCAAACTCTTCTGCCATTGTAGTCAACGTTTGCGCCAATGAACACGTGTAGCCCCGACCAATCTCCTTCTGTTGTTCAAAAGCAATTTGGTTTTGCGTTAATCTAAATATCCATGTTATAATTCATGTTCAACAAATTGACAGTTTCTTCAGAGAGTGAGAAATCGTTGTTCTACCCTAATCGTGAGAAGGAGAAATATAGATTATGTTTTCGAACATCCAGCCTGGCTATCATCAATTCACAGATAGGTGTATTATAACTGCATTGATGTAAACCTTACTTGTTCATCCATCAGTTTATTCTGGTTAGTTCGAGTGCATGTGAAACGGAAGAAACATATTGTATTGCTTGTCCATCTAACCAATGCTACCCATATATTTCTTATATATCTTAAGGATTTCAGCCTATACATAAATTGCGATGACCAGCTCTGCTGCACGAACATCCGTACTTGCCAAACCGGTGAAAACCTGCGAGGTAGTGTCCCGTAATATTTGGCAGACGCGGATGTTACTCTCCGTCTGATTGAGATGGATAATGAAGGGTTTATAATTTTATGCTTTACACTGTAGTATATCAAAGACAAAACATTTTCATCTTTTCGGCTTCAAATAATGATCTGCGTCATTGGAGGCCAGAAACACCACCGAATACGAGATATATGCCGGTGATGTCGTGCCATTTCCAAAATTGCCCATGTATTGTCAAAGTGAGCAATGTTCACACTGGTCTATGTGG
>NW_006285543.1:0-408 GCF_000327345.1 Myotis davidii
TAATGAGAATGTAGAGAAATTGGATCCCTGGTACATTGCTGATGGGAATGTAAAGTAGTGGGGCCACATTGGAAAATGTTTTGTTTTGTTTTTCCCTTTTTTAAATATATTTTATTGATGTTTTACAGGAGAGGAAGGGAGAGGGTTAGAGAGTTAGAAACATCAATGAGAGAGAAACATCGATCAGCTGCGTCCTGCACACTCCCCACTGGGGATGTGTCCGCAACCGGAGATCAAACCTGGGACCCTTCAGTCCGCAGGCCGATGGATGCTCTATCCACTGAGCCAAACCGGTTAGGGCATCTTGGTTTGCTTTAGAAGGCACATTCTATGGTTATTTGGGATCGTTTTCCCCTGTGATTTTTAAATGTTTGCATTGTTTATACCGGTTTTTTTTTTTTCCCGTGT
>NW_006285543.1:427-1105 GCF_000327345.1 Myotis davidii
GGGAAACAACCCAAATATTTATCAACTGATGAATGGGTAAACAAAATGTGGTATACCCATACACTAGACTATAATTCACCAATATAAAGAAACAAAATACCAGGACATGATATAACATACATAAAACTTTAAAATGTTATGTTAAGTGAAAGAAGCCAGTCACAAAAGACCAGATATTATGACTGCATTTATGTGAAATGTCCCCATAGGCATATCCCTGGAGGCATATCCATACAGAAAGCAGATTCGTGACTGCCTGGGGCTAGGGCTAGGGTGGGAGGACAGGGGGGGAGCACTGGGAAAGGGAGGCGAATATTAATAGTATGGGTTTCTCTGGAGTGTTGTTCAAGTCCTATAATTGGCTCCTCTCTGAGGGGGCGTGGCTAGGCCCTGGGGGAGGGGGGGCGTGGCTGGGCTCTTGGACGGGAAGTGCCAGCTTAAAGCCTGGCTGCGAAGGTCCCTGCTACTTAGTCAGCCAGGCATGGAGCAGGAGTGCGCTTGCCTCTGCCGCCCAGGCCCTTCGCGAGGATGCCAGTGTCACCAGCAGTGCCTGGGACCAGCTGAGATGACTGCGGCCAACAGCAAGCCGGCCAGGGCCCCTGAAGAGCAGCATGTGGAGGCGGAAACGGCGACTGGTCTTCTGCTGGGAGTGGAGGGATCAGGAGCCCCATGCCACCC
>NW_006285544.1:0-664 GCF_000327345.1 Myotis davidii
TTAGATTATCAAGTGATTTCTCAACAGAAACACGAGGCCAGAAAAGAATGGAAGGAAGGATACAGAGTGATGCAAAGCAAGGACTAAATCCAATAGTACTCCATCCAGCAAGGCTATCATTCAAAATTGAATGGGAAATCAGGAGCTTCACAGACCAAAAAAAAAAGCTAAGGGAGTTTATCACTACCTAGCCAGCAATGCAAGAAATGCTAAAGGGACTGATGTAAAAAGAAGAAAAAAGTAAAATGAGCACAGGCACAAAAAATACAAATGGCTACAAGCAAGTACCTATAAATAATAACTTTAAACCTCAATGGCCTAAATGCTCCAATCAAAAGATATCCAGTGGCTGAATAGATAATAAAACATGACCCATGTATAGGCTGTCTACAAGAGACCGACCTCAGAACAAGAGACTCACATAGACTGAAAGTGAAGGGATGGAAAATACTTTCAGGAGAATGGAAATGAAAAGAAAAGCCTGGGTAGCAATACTTATATATGATGAAATAGATGTCAGAGTGCAGGCCATAACAAGAGATAAGGAAGGCCACTTCATTATACTAAGGGGATTGATACAGCAAGAGGATATAACTCTGGTAAACATATATGCACCCAATGCAGGAGGATGCAAATACATAAAACAACTTCTGGAAGATATAAA
>NW_006285545.1:0-204 GCF_000327345.1 Myotis davidii
TTTTTTTTAAATGCACAGATAGAAGATAGGCCGAAACTACTGTTGACCATATCAATTCTGAGGAAATAAAATTGATTCTCCTTTGTCTTTTTTTTCTTTTTTCTTATCTTTAATTTCTTTATTGGTTAAGGTATTACAAATGTGTCCTCATACCCCCATTAATCCCCACCTCCCCACCCCCTCATGCTCTCATCCCCCTGTTGT
>NW_006285546.1:0-243 GCF_000327345.1 Myotis davidii
ATAGAGTAGATCCTTATTGATTTATTAAGTGAATGAATGAACCAGCATCTACATCCTGACCTGGAACTTTCCCAGTCATACTCCACAATTGTCATCGATGCTCTCTATCTCTAGTCTTAGAGCAGGGCTGGGTTGAATTAGCATCCCTTTCCATTGCAGGGGGATGGGAGGTCTGGAAATAGCTGTACACTGTAGAAGCCAGGACCAGTGCCCTCCAAGAAGCCCCAAGCATCCCTGTGTCCT
>NW_006285547.1:0-1016 GCF_000327345.1 Myotis davidii
TTAAATATAATCATATTCTGTTTTTAAAAAAAATAAAGTTCATTTTTTCAGATATAGTATTGCTACCCAAGCTTTCTTAAAATTTTCATTTGCATCAAATTTTTTTTATGCCTTTACTTTCAGTGTGTGTCTTTCATTCTGAGGTAGGTCTCTTGTAGACAGCATATATATGTATGTTAGTTTTTTATACATTCAGGAACCCTGTGTATTTGATTGGAGCATTTAAGCCATTTTCACTTAAAGTGATTATTGATAGGTATGTATTGTCATTTTATTCTTTAGAACTATGTTCCTCTTTTTTTTCTTTCTTCTTAAAGAAACCCCTTTAACATTTCTTATAATACTGGTTTTATGGTGATGCACTCTTTTAGCTTTTTCTTGTCTGAGTTGCTCTTTATTTCTCCTTTAATTATACTAGTAAATGATAGCCTTGCTGGGTAGAGTAGTCTTGGCTCTAAATCCTTGCTTTTCATCACTTTGAATATATCATGCCAATCCCTTCTGGACTAAAATGTTTCTGTTGAGAAATCAGTTAACTACCTTATGGGAGCTCCTTTATAGGTAACTTTCTCTTGCTGCTTTTAAATTTTTCACTTTGTCTTTAACCTTTGGCGTTTTAATTGTGATGTATTTTGGTGTGGGCATCTTTGGGTTCATCTTGTTTGGGACTCTCTGCTTCCTGGGTCTGTGTGACATCTTCAAAAGGTTAGGGATGCTTTCAGTCATTATTTCTTCAGATAGGTTCTCATTCTCTCTCTCTCTCTCTCTCTCTCTCTCTCACTCTCCCCTATGATATAGATCTTATTACACTTTATGTACCAGAGATCCCTTAGAGTATTCTCATGTTTTTAAATTATTTTTTCTTTTTGCTGCTCTCAGTGGGTGTTCTCTGCTACCTTGTCTTCCATATAACTATTTTAAACCCAGTTTTCAACTAACCTAATTGTTCATTCATTCTAGTGTATTCTTCATTTCAATTACTGTATTCTTTTTTTAAATTTTTTATTACAAAGGGT
>NW_006285548.1:0-212 GCF_000327345.1 Myotis davidii
AGATAACAATGATTTCATGTTCATAGCAAGCAGCAAAAAAAACAAACCAAAAAACCCCAAACAAGGCCCGTGGTAGAATAGATTTAAATAGAGTGAATTCTTGCCCGGCCGGTGTGGCTCAGTGGTTGAGCATCCACCTAGGAACCAGGAGGTCAGGATTCGATTTGCGATCAAGGCAAAGGCCCGGGCTGTGGGCTCGATCCCCAGTGTGG
>NW_006285549.1:0-218 GCF_000327345.1 Myotis davidii
ATTTGTGCACATTGAAAGGGAATCTGATGTGGGTGAACCAGATTTGGGGCTGACAGGATCCCAGCAGCAACCTAAACTATTGGTTGGAGTGTCTGCTCCTGGTGGTCATTGTGCGTCATAGCTACCAGTTGAACAGTTGAATGGTTGCTTAGGCTTTTACAGTTGAATGGTCACTTAGAATGGAGAGATTTTTGTTACTCCAGATTCCCTGGCCATTT
>NW_006285550.1:0-394 GCF_000327345.1 Myotis davidii
GGTGACCCAGGAGACGGGTGTGCACATCCCCATGTCATAGGTGAGGAACCAGGGCTGCCAGAGCTGGAGGGGGGGTCAAGCCAAGAACTGTCTTATGTCCATGCAGTGCACCCTCCCTGCCCTGAGGCTGCAGGATTACAGCAGGGGATCTTCCAGCTTTTACCCTGGATCATGAACTCCTTGCTTTCCCCTTCCTAGGACTAAACTTTATATCAGAAATGATCCCTGACATGAGTCACCAGGGAAATGCAAATAAACCCACAAGATATCATCTCACCCCTCCTAGAATGGTGACTATGAAAAACACAAAAGATCTCAAGTGTTGGTGAGGATGCGGAGAAGAGGAACCCCAATGCACTGTTGGTGGGATTGTAAATTGGTGCAGCCCCTATGG
>NW_006285550.1:9785-10535 GCF_000327345.1 Myotis davidii
TGCCCCCAGATATTCAATGGCTGCTTCTATTGCCTGTAGTCTAGCTAATATATATATATTTTTTTATCTATGTGCTGTTGTACAGTGAATTCCCTAGTTACATTATAGGCCATATTGTCTACAAATGTGGCCATCTGCACAGACTCAGAAAGGGCCACTATAGTGACGCTGGCAGTAGTAAGAATAAAAACAGCTGAGATAATGGCTGTAATGAGTATTCCCCCAAATTTTGAGGGCTGTAATTGGCTCAATGCTCTTTCTAAGCTTCAATAGTTGATGAGCTTTGCCATTTCCTGGTGAGACTAAGAGGTATCAGGATGTCTGCTTGTCTCCTAAGTACCATACTAGTGCTGATGTTCAATGAAGTAATATTCTGGGTGGTAATGCAGGATGCAGAATAAGTTTCTTTTCTAACCTGTATTAGAAAAGATGAACTATGGCTTATTAGTAGATTGGGCCTATGACAAAGACATAGGGGTAAGTGGTGTAAATCAGGCTATTGTCAGTAAGGTTATTAGTGAAAGTTATACTACAGTGGCCGGAGGAGTTCTGGCAGTCACCGTGCCATGCCATGACGGAGTTCAGTCTGACGCATTGGAATCCATAGCAGCCCTGTGGGGATAGAAATACACACATATCCTCTCCTGTATGTTAATAATTCATTGGGTCCTTGAGTCCCATATTCCCCCTTTTTTGTTTTACTAGTATGCTCTTCATTGTTGAATGGGCATGTCGACAATGGCCTGCCCC
>NW_006285551.1:0-308 GCF_000327345.1 Myotis davidii
AGAAATTCCAAAGGAGCCTGCTTTGTGTCTTAAATCCACTCCTTATTCCTGCCTGGTGTTTTTACAACCTGTTTATCTTAACGGTTGATTGGCGCTCGGTTTACTCAGCCTGCTCCTTGTGACGGGGCCATCTCCGGGGCAGTCTAAGGCCTGCACTCCCTTTGTTCCCGTCTCTAGCGTCTCTAGCAGGGGAAGCCGGGGAGGGGGAGCATGGGGAGTTGAGATAAAACAGGCAGCTCGGTTTGTGCGGCTTGTAGCACTTTTTTATTCTATCAGTAGAATAAGAAAAGAGGGAATGGGGGAATTTA
>NW_006285552.1:0-216 GCF_000327345.1 Myotis davidii
TTCCGATGGTCTTAGGCGGCCCCTATGAAAGGGCTGTTCGACCCCCAATGGGGTGGCGACCCACAGGTTGAGAATCGCTGACATAAACTGATGAACCAAAACAGATCTAGAGACAGAGAAGCATCAATCAGACTGTCAAACCTCAGAGGGAAGGTAGGTGAGGGTGGGGGTAAGGGCAACAAATCAACCAAAGGAATTCTATGCATGCATATAAGC
>NW_006285553.1:0-545 GCF_000327345.1 Myotis davidii
TCATATTTTTGTCATTTTTTTCTTCTTCTTCTCAAGGAGAGCCCTTTAGCCTGTCTTGTAGCCCTGGTTGGTAGTGACGGACGCCTTTAGTGTTTTTCTTTTTTTAAAAAAATACATATTTCTTTATTGATGTGAGAAAGGAAGGGAGAGCGAGAGCGAGAGAGAAACACCCATGACGAGCGAGCATCATGGACCGGCTGCCTCCTGCACGCCCCCTACTGGGGATCGAGCCCGCCACCCGGGCCTGTGCCCTTGACCAGGAATCGAACCCGGGACCCTTCAGTCTGCAGGCTGATGCTCTGCCCATTGAACCACACCAGCCGGGGCCGGTAGCCACTCTTCACGCCCCTGATGTGGGGCTGTGTGTGGGCATGTGCCTGTCTCTAGTGGGACCGTGTGGGTGTGTGTGTGTGGGGGGGGGAGAATGGAGACGGGTCCGTGCTAAGGAGAAGTCTCCGTGGGGATCTCAGCCGGACTTCAGAGTGAGCCCTTCTTCTGAGCATCAGGCCGCAGACCCAAGGGTCCCGGGTTCGAGTCCGGTCAAG
>NW_006285554.1:0-553 GCF_000327345.1 Myotis davidii
CGCCCCAGCCCCGCGTCCCGCCGCCTTCCCCGCCGCAGCGTGGGCCAGTGGCCACCGCCCAATCATGGAACAGGACAGCAGCCCTCGGAAGATCCAGTTCATGGTCCCGCTGCTGGAGCCGCACCTTGACCCCCAGGGGGCGGAGCAGGTGCGGAGCAGGGCGGGGCTTCAGGGGACTCTCCCTGCCAAGGACAAGGGACCCAGGACTGTCTGATCTGAGATCCCTGCCTGGTCCTCCCTGAGCAGTGCGCCTCTAAGGGCGGATGCGCTCAGTTTGGGGGTCTTCCACCCCCTCCCCTACCGTGGGAGCCACAAGTCCCTATCCTTGCTTCTTGGAGACAGATGGAAGGACAAGCGCCTCCCCTGGAAGCTAGTCCCCACCAGAGTTGCTCTCTGCCTCCCCAGCCCCAGGCGAGGGGGCTGCCTGAGCACAGGACCCCCTCAGGCCTTCGCCAGTCTGGGGTCCTCTACCCAGCCAACCCCACGGGTTTCTGAGCTCTGCAGGGACACCGCGCCAAAGGGTCCCTGCTGCCTCTGGGGAGGGGTCCAGGGA
>NW_006285555.1:0-425 GCF_000327345.1 Myotis davidii
AGCGGGGCTGCGGACCCACGAAGTGCTCGGGGTGTGGCCTGAAACCGGCCCGAAAGGGGAAGGGACAGGGTGGGGCTCAGCACCCCGCTAGGGGGCGCCCAAAGCGACGAGACCCAGGCGACCCCGGGATGGATTTCTTTTCAATGTTTGGAGCAACCGGTGTGGAAGGTCTTGACGTTTTATTCTTACATGTTGTTTTATTTTTTCCTCTTACGTGTTGTTTCCCCCCTTTTTCAAAAATATATTTTATTGGTATTTTACAGAGAGGAAGGGAGAGGGATAGAGAGTCAGAAACATCGGTGAGAGAGAAACATCCATCAGCTGCCTCCTGCACACTCCCCACTGGGGATGTGCCCGCAACCCAGGTACATGCCCCTGACCGGATTCGCAGGCGGGACCCTTCAGTCCGCGGGCCGAGGCTCTAT
>NW_006285556.1:0-787 GCF_000327345.1 Myotis davidii
GATCACCCCCAACTGCCCTCCCCTGCCACGACCTGACTCCTCCACTGGGCCTGCCTCCTCCACGCAAGGTGGCGGAAACACCAGGACTGGCCTCCTCCATGCTGCACAGAGCCGTTGGACCCCCAGGCCTCACCACATGGAGCGGCCACCGGGCCCTGCCTCGGCTGTGTGCGTGGCCATCTTGTGGTGACGTCGCACGAGGGCATGATGTCACCTAGGCTTTTATTATACAGGATGTCTGAAAGTCATTTGGTAAAATTAATTCTTCTCAAACCTCTTTTAATATATTTATTCCTAGTCATAGTATGTACTTCATGTCGTTACTTATGACTCAGTCTATACAGTGTGTTTACTTTACTCTTATGATAAAAATGTATAGGTTTCTTACTGTAAGAAGGAACAAAATGTCTGATAATGTGACATGATTTGAAATTGTAATTAACTTTTAGATTAGTGCTGAAGAGAGGTTTCTTCTATTGTCCAGTGAATCACGCATACTATTTTCTATCTATATGTTTTATTTAGTTCTTTATTTTTCATTAATACTATTACCATGGTTACTAATCTTTTACTGTACAGCATCTAATCTCAAGTGTTATTGTTTTTTTTAATTTCAGATATTATAGTTTTCATTACCTAAAATTTCTTTTGGTTATTTTCTATATCTTTCATTTCATCATTATGTTCATATCTTCCTTTAAATACTTGTTCATAATAATATTAGCAGTTTTAATTTCCCTGTCTGCTAATTTCATCATTGATATAATTTCTGGGTCTGGTTCTGTCA
>NW_006285557.1:0-452 GCF_000327345.1 Myotis davidii
TACCATGTTTCTCTTTTATTAGATTAGATTATTCCTATAATTCGTTAATATGGTTTTTTAAGTTGTTGACATTTTTATGACTACCAGTAGATTTAAACATTCTCCACATGTTTGTGAACCATGTTATTTTTCTCCTATGTAAATTGCCTCATATCTTTTGTATATTTACCTATTTAGATAATAATGTTTTTCTTTTTATACATATACAAAAATTTATAAAAATTATTAATCTATTGTCAAATTAGCAGCAAAGTAACAGTATACTGCAGTTTGAATGTAATTTTGGTCATTTTTTCATAGAATAAATTAGCTTTTAAATTTATGTAATCAAATTCTATTTTTCCTTCGATTTCTTCCATTGTTTTTAAGTTTAAACAGTTATTTTCCATTTAGTTACTTAATTAATATACACATATTTTTTACTAATAACTTTGTGATTTAGTAACTACAAT
>NW_006285558.1:0-358 GCF_000327345.1 Myotis davidii
CAATTATTCCCTGCAAGATGGACACGACACAAAGTAGCAAAATCATTGTAGCTACGTGAACAGATGTAAGAAGAGGTTGAAGAGAAGAAAACACTACTCTCATACTTGCTGGTACAGTTTCAAACGCGCAATACGAGAGAACAACATATATGATGCGGAATGTCAAAGAAGAATTAACAAGGATGAGGTCGAGATCATAAACAAACCGATGCGCTCTAAAATATGTTCAATGCAAGTCAAAGCAAAAAGTTATCTGGATACCATCAATACGGGTTCGATTCTAGCAGACATAGCATCAGCTATTGACCAGTAAGACAGATTACATCCATCGACTCAACCACTCGTGATGTTGTATTAT
>NW_006285559.1:0-622 GCF_000327345.1 Myotis davidii
GCATCTCATCTTGGATGTCTAAAGCAGCGGTCATCAACCGGTGGTCTGTGGACCACTGGTCATCCATGAGGTCCGAAAGATTGGTGACCTATGGTCTAAAGGATATCTTACAATATATCCAAAGGTAATATTATAAATGCCCCCCTCAAATATGATCATCTTGCACAGTTCCCTATACAAATAATGGCCCTATCATCTAGCAAACTTTGCAGGCAACAATTCTAAGCCTTCTTCTTCTCCTTCCCTATAACCAATCCACCGACAAGTCCTTTCAGTTGAACCTTCTAAATATCTTTCTTTTCCATCCCATTTTCCTCTATCACACTCCCACCACCATTCTGCACTAGGCCAACTATTTGGTCTATCACTGGGGCTTTTCCAATAGTCTCCTGCCTGTTTTACCCTCCATTCTTTTTTAAAAAATAATTTTTATTAACTTCAGAGAGGGAGAGAGATATAGAAACATCAATGATGAGAGAGAATCATTTATCGGCTGCCTCCTGCACGCCCCCCACTGGGGATCAAGCCTGCAACCCAGGCATGTGTCTTGACCGTGAATCCAACCCGTGACCTCCTGGTTCATAGGTTGACGCTCAACAACTGAACAATGCCAGCCAGGCTA
>NW_006285559.1:698-3732 GCF_000327345.1 Myotis davidii
GCAGCTCAGGCACATGCTGAAGTCTTGAATGCATTACTGTTTTCAGGATGAAAATAGAAACAAACAGAAAGGCTTGTATCTCTAGTTTCATACCTCATCGTGCACGCACACCAGCCACCCTGGAATTTTCCAGTCTTTCTTGCTTGCCATACCCCTCTGTGCCACGAGGCCTTCTCCATGACGATCCCTCTCTGGCTATGCTTTTCCTTCCCCCTTCACTTGGTTAACTCTTACTCACCCTACATATCCAGCCCAAGTATCATTTCAATAAGAACACATTGCCTTCCTTCCTGGAGCAGGTCCAACAGCCTCTGATATACCCCCTTAGCAACATGGATCTCTCAATCGCAGCATTGAACATAATTGCAGTTTTACATTTATTTAGGTCATTCTTTGGTTTGCATGTATTTTTCTACTCATCTAAGCATAAAAATAAGGGCTTGGTAGATTTTTCCTCATCGTTGTATCTCTATTGCCTGAGTCATGAAGGTACTCAAGGAACATTTGTTTCATGAGTGTTTCCATGAATACATTTTTGTGGGAGAAATGATAACCAAGCGTTGACACACACTCTCCATGATCCTAAGCAAACAGCTTGGAACTTCTAAGTGAAACGTCTTTATCTGTAAAACTGGATATTAAAAATAATAGATTTACCAGGTTCAGGGAAGGATTAAATAAGGCTGTATCATAAAACTTTTAGCCCTGTGCCTGAAAATATTCTTATCAATAGATACCAGTTTTCTCCTCCTTGATCCCTCATTTGGTAGTTTAAGTAATAAAAGTTATCTCTTCAATAAATAAACAAGTGATTTATTGAAGACATATGATTTGCTCAGATAACACAGTGTTTCGAGCTGCAGGAGTGAAAGAAATACAAAAGACAAGGGCCCGGGCTCTTATAGAGGTAAAAAGACTGGAAATACAAAGCAGAAAAATAAAACACTAGATGAGTCCCACAGGAATACAAACAAAACAAGGTTTTTGACAAACCCATGCAGGATTAATTGCCAAATGAGTGAAAAGTGCTGTGAGTCAGGGAAGAGGGAAATCCTTGAAGCTGGAGCTGGTGGGACCTGGGTAGGGCCTTTAGGAAGGGCCCACTGGTGCTGGGAGCCTTGTGAGTGGGGGTTGGTCAGTGCTGATAAGATATAAGACCATGGGGAGCAAGATTATTCCAAAAACCAGTGAGGAGACCAGGTTGCCTGGGGCAGGGGAGTTAGAGGAGATAAGGCTAAAAGAGCACTGGGAAGAATCAGGTACAGGAAGTTTTGAATGCCAAGGCATGAATCCTGACTTTGCTCTCTGAGCAGAAAATTTAGGAATATACCCCATTGCAAATCTAGACATGTCAACCATTTCAAACGCAAATAGAATATAGCATAGCTTCCCCAAATTGGTCCCTACATTTTTACAAAATTCCATGTCAGAAGGAGGTAAGGGAGGGAGGTTAGGGAGGGAAGGAAGGAGGGAAGGAGAAAGGGAAGAGCTAGGAATTCCCTTCCTAAATGACTGTGCCCACTTTTCCTTCTTAGATTAATTCATGAAATCCCATAAGGGCTACTACTAATTCTAAATAGACTATAATCTATAGGCAATTCTCAGAGATAGAGGAATGGACAGATCTGGAAAGGAGAATTAAAGCCTAACACTTACCTAAATGGGGCATCAATAAGCTATCAAAAGACAGAACTTGCGGAAGCCGGTTTGGTTCAGTGGATAGAGCGTCGGCCTGCAGACTGAAAGGTCCTAGGTTTCGATTCCGGTCAAGGGCATGTACCTTGGTTGCGGGCACATCTCTAGTGGGAGGTGTGCAGGAGGCAGCTGATCGATGTTTCTCTCTCATCGATGTTTCTAACTATCTCTCTCCCTTCCTCTCTGTAAAAAATCAATAAAATATATTTAAAAAAAAGACAGAACTTAATTTTAAGGGGTGCATGTGTGCGTGCGTGCGTGCATGTGTGTGTGTGTGTGTGTGTGTGTGTTACTCAGAAGGTGGGATATTCAAATTTGAAAATAATGTGATAACGATAACAGAGGTAGACACAAATTGCTGTGAGACTACAGTGTTGGGAAGCTGCTGATCCCACACAGGGAATGAGGAAAGTGGGATGTGAACTCCTTGAAGAAGCGGGCATCTAAACTGGATGTTGAGGGTGAGCAGTAGGTCATGTTGGGAGAAGAGAAAGTCATTGTAGCAGAGGTAACAATATAGTGAAAACCTAGAGATATGAAAGGTTTAGGAAGACTAGAAAGGAAGGTACACATTGGAAGTTGTAGGAGACTGAGCTGGAGAGAGAAATTCTGTTTCTATATATCCCACCAGGACAGAAGCAGGGCAAGACGAGGGCAAGACCTAAACACGTTTAGGGAGGAAATGTAGATCCTAAAGGACAGAAGCTGAAATACCAGTTATTCCATGGTCTAACTGTCACACTGAATAACTTTATTTAATCTCCAAGCCTCAGTTTCATCATCTGAAAAATAACTAATGTAATACCTGCCTCAAAAACCTGCAATAGGACCAAATGCATAAGCATGCAAAAATCTAATACATAGCTGGGCTTTGGAAAACTTCCGTTTTCTTTTCCTTGTGAGTTTCATTTCACTTCCTTTAGCCATCCCTGGTCTCTCCTCACCACCACCAGACTCCAGCGCAGTTCTGCTGGGTGTCAGCTCTGATTGGTCATCATCTCTTCCAGTGGCTCCTTTCTAGTCATTGTCTGATTCAAGCCATCAGCCCAGATCTCAGCATATCAACATGTCCCTAGCCCTCACATGAAAGCATGATCAAAGGTTTGGATTTTCTATTTGTAATTGCTGGATTGAGTACCAGGGTTCTTTTCCCCCCCTGCCCAGCCTACAACTTCCCTAACTCCCAGCACAAACAACCATTCAAACTTGCAGCCAGCAAAGGGGAAAAGGAATGTGTGAGCCTCCCTGGGAGACTGGCTATTGTTTGGGGGAACTGGAAGCCACCCTGCTCAGAGTGTCCATCCTCCCTCCTCACCACACACCCTCCTTCCTGTCAATA
>NW_006285559.1:3808-4175 GCF_000327345.1 Myotis davidii
CATATTTGACTCAACTTCCATAAAGGATCAACCCCTGTTTGGATGGGCACACGGCACTGCTCAGAGGGTAAATGCCTTGCTACAGAGCCACAAAGCAAAAGCATTTATAAGACATACACATAGAAGTTCAAGGTACTCGTCCAAAGTTGGGGGATAAATCCAAGAGCCTGAGGTCACTGGGAAAATGTCTGCCCTCCTTTCAGAGTGTGTATATGTTCTAAGAAATGTTTGAGATGCTCACAATGACTTTCAAACACTGTGAACTGTTCTCCAGGGAGCAGGTAAGAGAGTCCTCCTGCATGTTATTAATGAGGAGATCCCCCAGGGTTTCCTCAAACACTCAGTTCTTCACTTGAGAGCCCTTGGT
>NW_006285560.1:0-1052 GCF_000327345.1 Myotis davidii
TCGGTATGTTTGGCTCGAGGGGACCTCCTGTTTTGGATGTTGTTTAACGCATCGCCAGATTGATGAGTAGTAAACCAATGGTCGGAGTCAATACTGACCGTCAACAAGTTATGTTAAAAGGCTCGGATTGAGGAAGCATGCTCGTCAACCAAATGGACAAGCTTCATTTTCTGTTATGTGAGATAATAGAGTCTAAAATGATATCGAGGCAGAGGAAATGCTTAGGAATGGTGAATCTTCCAATTGTGAATTCAAGTCATATTATTTACATTGTAGATAAAGTCTGCTGTTTAATCGCTAAATCGACAGTTAAAACTGCTCAAAAAAGTAGGATCGCGTGCTTGTCTGTTTACATCGATTGACATTCTCCTGAGTCTACTGGAATACGTTTAGGAGAATTCGATCTGCATCGAGACATCCAAAACTGATTTTCAGAGTCTCAATGTTTTGTCTGGTTGCATATCCTTTTCACCCTGGTATATTGTTCTAGGTTCAAAAAGGATATATCAACAGTTCCATGTGTAGGGTTTTGTTCTCCTTCACCACGAGGTCAATACACAAAGTGTATCTGTTGTAGACCAGATTCTCTGCAGCGGAGTACGAAGGTGGATTTTTGGAGTTCCTGTTTTTCGGAATCATGAAGCACAGAAGCTCTCACTGCTGGGGCAACGCTTCCTCTTGATGACGGTGAACCGCAGCTTTCAAGCAAATGTGATGTAAAGCCGATAGTGTTACTTGAGGAGCTCTTTTGGGAGATCAATCATTAGCAATATTTGAGTTTTTTTAACGGTGCAGGATTTTGTTCATTGCGTTGGAAATGGTTCTTTTGCTGATCGCTGCAGTTTGATTACGCAAACTGTGGCTGCTTGATGGGTTGACTTTTTTAACAGGCAAGAAGACCTTGGTTTGCATAAGGTGAGAGTCTTACCATTATATCAATTTTGCATGTATTTAAATATATTATTCTATCAAATCTAAAAGGTAGATCGGCACCCTCTAAGGGATTGGTGCAAGGAATGTTGAAATATCCTTTGATGTCTTTGAACTCAGTG
>NW_006285561.1:0-591 GCF_000327345.1 Myotis davidii
ATGTGGCCTGCGGGCCGTAGTTTGGGGACCCCTGCTTTAGGGATTTGTATACGTCATAGTAAGGAGTTTGGATTTTATTGTGTGATGAGAAGCCACTGGGGGGTATTTGTGTGAGAAGAGACATGATGTGAATTCCAGGTTAAAAGGATAATTTCGGTTTCTCTGTGAAAAACAGACTTTAGGGGGCAATGGTAGATATGAGGTCAAAAGATGGGTGGCTATGTTATTAGCCCAGACAACAGAAAATGTTAATTTGGATTAAAGTGTTAAAAAATAATTGGATTCTATATTTCCTTTGGTTGTAATTTGGTGATGTAGTTTCTTTCTTTCTTTTTTTTAGTACCTGTAAATTCTCCTAACACCATTTATTGAAGACATTGCATTTATTTAATTTTATTTTATTGATTAAGGTATTACATATGTGTCCTTAAATCCCCATTGCCCCGCAACACCCCCACACACACACTCATGCCCTCACCCCCTGCTGTCTGTGTTCATTGATTAGACTTATATGCATGCATACAAGTCCTTTAGTTGATCTTTCCCCCTTACTCCCAGCCTCCCCTACCGTCCCTCTGAGGTTTGACAGTC
>NW_006285562.1:0-499 GCF_000327345.1 Myotis davidii
CTGACAGACCTAGAAGGAAAGGCAAAAATAGCCAAAAAGTGGTGGTGCTGGGGGAAAGTCAAATACAAACACCATGGGATCCGCTTCCAACCCCCAAACCAGGATTGGATAGGGAGGTGGACACCTTAACTATCCCTACTCGCTTACAATGGCTGATGTATCTATCCTATTTGCAGGCTCACTATGGCTGAAGATGTTACATATACCAATACCTATATGATTTATTGGGAAAATAAACCTTACCTGTATCCAAACAATGACAATACTGCTGCTGAGCCTCAAGTTATGCTCGTCGGCGCCATTAACACCGGGTGGCACGTTATTCCAGCCATTTTATGGAAACATTTCACCACACCAAAACAGTGGGTAAACTTTATGATCAATTACGAAGCATACACCGTGAAAGGATATTCCATCACCATATATAACCCGGTTCCCATGACACAGCAACTAGCTATACAAGGCACCACAGCATTCACCTCATTTAAAAACACCATCT
>NW_006285562.1:519-1346 GCF_000327345.1 Myotis davidii
TAGGAGCAAGACGACATTTATGAAACCAATTACCACAACTGGTACGACAATAACCGTACCGGCGACTTCAAACACTTTAATGTGGCCTTTAAAGAAGGACAATTCAAAACCACCAACAACAGCTGGAAAAAAACAATGTTTCCTACATATTTTTGGCAAACCGCTAATCCACGCAACATCTCCTCATCCACCTATGGATACCTAACAGGGCGCGATAGCTACACCACATGGCCACGCGACCAAGGCAAAAAAATCATTCCTAACGGAATCTTCTGGGATCCGCTAAACGATCCCGACAGCATTATGGAACTGCGTCCAGGCAAAAACGCAATGTCCTTTGCCTGGAACATTCACGAATGCGATGCCAACAAATGGTTCAACCTAGACCAAATCTGCAAATGGTACCCGTACACCGTAGACTGTCCATGGTTACCACAAAACATGGGAGGCCCAAGCGGCGCCTACAAACTCTCAACAGAAGACGACCCAGACCAACTCACCTCAGAAAGCTCATGGACCACGCAAACACCGTCTAAAGATGATTTTACCATTCCTAACCTCTTAGACATGCCTATCGTACCCATGCAATGGTGGTGGCAAGAAATACAAAAATCCATAGCACAAAACACCGATATTAAAAAACTGGCACTCTTTTGGGCAGGCACCGAATACGAATCTTATAAATATGGACCCACACAATGCTTCATCAAAGGCTTACCGCTCTTTGATGCAGACGGCACTCACGTGAACACACTCACCCAAGGATGCTTTCGCATTTCCCTTCACCTAGCGTGCAAAAAAAGACGCAGTCGCATCTTTGCACCGAC
>NW_006285563.1:0-896 GCF_000327345.1 Myotis davidii
CAATTAAGTCCATTTGAGCTAGTGAGTCATTTAAGATTGCTGTTTCTTTAAATGGTTTCTTCTTAAGCATTTTTTCCTCTCTTCCTGTCCCCTCTCAAGGGATACTGTCTCTAGACAGGAATAGCGTAGAAGGCATATCTAACACTGAATATGTAAGGGTCCAAGAGGGTGAGAGCTCACTTCCTGGTAATGCCCACCCCCAATCTAACCAGCTTCTAGTCATCCTGAAAGAGCTGGAGAAGTGGACTGAGGATGTCAGGGACAAATGATGGCATTGATGTGTCTTATGTAAAAACACTAATAATAAATGTGAATGTTTTCTTTCACCTGCATTTTTTAAAGTTTTTAAAAATTGTGCTAAAATATACATAACATAAAACCTAACACCTTAACCATTTTTAAGTGTACAATTCAATGACATTAAGTATATTCACAATGTGTGCAACCATCCCCACCATCCATCACTAGAACTTTTTCATCATGCAAACCTGAAACTCTGTACCCATTAAACAACAATCCCCATTCTTGCCTCCTCCTGGCCCCTGGCAGCCAGCCTTCTAGTTTCTGTCTCTGTGAATTTGACTACACTGGTACTTCATATAAGTGGTCTCATACTGGTACACTATTTGTTCTTTTGTGACTGGCTTATTTCATTTAACATAATGCTTCAAGATTCATCCATGTTATAGTATGTGACAAGATTTCTTTCCTTTTTAACCATAAATAATATTCCATTGTCTGTAAATATCACATTTTGTTTATCCATTCTTCTATAGATGGATGCTTGGGTTGCTACCATTTCTTGGCTATTGTGAATAGTGCTGCTGTGAACATGGGTGTTCAAATATCTTTGTGAGACATGATTTTATTTATTTTTTTTTTTTCCAAATTTTATT